>NC_057797.1:178011887-178013333 GCF_018294505.1 Triticum aestivum | reverse complement strand
TACTATCGCTTAGTAGTACTACTGAAATGGGCCCTGAAGGCCTCACAGAAAATGACTGCATCGGCCCTTTCCAAACACATGGATTTGGGCCGTCTCGTTGTCTTGCCACCCCTGGCCCAGACCCAATTCCTTTCTCGGTAGACCTTTGCACAAATTCAGTCGAGCCCCTGCCGGCCGAGATCCTGTCTGAATCCGATTATTTCTCCACGCTGCATGCGGCACTCCGCCGGATTTTGTTCGCAACCCAAACGACCAGCCGGCCCTCCTAGCTACGCTCAATGGCTCGTGCAACCTCGAGTCGAACGTCCCGGTGTGCTTCACCCGCACGTATCCTCTACATATATAGCCTGCGTTTGCCTCTCAGACCACTCTTCAGGTCCCTCCAGTTCCCAGCAACATTCGAGCGGCTGAGCCGAGCCTTGCTGCGTCCGGCCGAGCATGAGCTACTTCAACCAGCAGCAGCAGGCTCCGGTCACCGGTAACTCCACAGGACTCCAAAATGGCTCCTGCGCGCGTGCTCGCTGCTTAGTACCTTTGCGTGAACTGATGGTTCGGCCTTTTTTTTCTCTTCTTCTTCTTCTTGCTGGCGTGGCGGCGAGCAGCGTACCCACCGCCGCAGGCCAACTACGTGGTGGCGGCGCCTCCGGCGGCGTACTACGCGCCGACTGCGCCACCGCCGCCGCCGGGCTACCCGACCAACTACGACGCGGGCATGGGTGCCCCGCAGCCAGCGCAGACACGGAGCCGCGGTGACAAGGCCTTCTTGGAAGGATGGTAAGCTTTCACGTCTCAACTCACCATTTCACCCGCCTCACCTCACCTGATTATATATGCCAAGCAGTTGTGCAGTTCTGAGATAAATCACGGGTGCTCATATGCTATATATGACATGCACACCTGCAAATGTTTGTGCAAAAATAGCGGTGTACGTGCCTGAAAAAAAAAGAGCAAATTTGCTAACTTTATGTTGTACTCCCTCTGTCCCATAATATAAGAGCGTTTCTGGCAGTAGTGTATAATCCCTGTCTAGTGGAAGCAGATTGTCAGGAGTTGATCAATCAATGGAATTCTCGCCGCAGCTCCCTGTTAGTTGTGGCACTGATCTTTTTAGAAGTTGGAGAGATAGCCTCATCGTTTTCCTCTTTCATAATTCGACGTGTTTACAGTCACCAATCAACCGGCCTATCTTTGCGCGAAACAAGCTTGTGCGCTGATGGTAATCGGAAGTTTTTTTTAAGGAAGGCCATCATGACTAGCTTTATTACAACTTAAACTACATCATCTAAAAGTTTAGGAATAATACAAGCTGGAGGCTCGTTAACCCAACTTGTTCTAATCTTATTACAATAACTATGATTAGTTAGCACATGAGCTGTTTGGTTCAAAGAACGACCACAATGCTTAAAAATAACCTTCCCAATAAGCGATGAAACGTCCACACATTCC
>NC_057797.1:177921512-178011588 GCF_018294505.1 Triticum aestivum | reverse complement strand
CGACTCACTACTCAAGCTGTGGCCTGTTTTTTTTTTCTACAAGCCATTTATTCATGTGCATTATAGTAATCTCTGAAACCTGCAAAAACACTAGAACTGAGATATCCATCATCTGTGATTCTGTGTTGTTTTTCAGCTGTGCAGCCATCTGCTGCTGTTGCCTCCTCGACATGTGCTTCTAAGGACACAGAGAGCAGAAGTGTATGAAATCGTTTGCTGCAGTTAATTGTAGTGTTTGCTTATACATCCATGTGTTTTAGTGTGGAGTTGTAAGGGAGAGCCCGGTTGTGCCTAGAGAACTGTGTGATGATCAATACCAGCTACAACTTATATTCTTGCTTATGCACCTTGTATTCGCCTAATAAAGAATTATCATGCCCTGCTTAGGGAAAGCAACAATTTCAGGAGAAACAAATAAACTTGACAGCTACCATAATAATAATACTAATAATTACTGATGACATCTCCGAGAAGTATACAGGATAACCGAGCTTGAAATATTTATACTCGCATCTACAAGACGGGGCCAACTCTCTACGAGTCAGGGTCGGTGAAGTAAACAGGGTTTTCTAGGTCATCATTGTTTGCAGAAGCAAATGAATCTTCAGACCCCATGCTCGACAGACATGAAATGCTATCTGAATCTTCTGATATCCCGTCATCATGCGGAGCGATAGGCGCTTCGAGGTCGGACTCAGATCCAGAAGTCCCTAGCATGAGCTTGTTGATTGCAGTCTTGGCAGTGTCAAGAAACCATTCATCCTCCGGAAGAGCGCTGAAAATTTCAGAGGAGGGAACATGATGATGTTCAGCCGTAGACAAACACCCAACGGATAGACTGAAGCAATGGAAAAGATTTTGATTACAGACCTTTGTGGGTCAACCTCCCTTGCAGAGAAAGCTGCAATTGCTCTAGTAATAATTACTGACACAAGCTGCTGAACTGGTCTGTGCGGGTACCGTCCGCATACGGCAATCTCAACGAGGAAGTGCATATCAAGAATAAGCTGAAAGGAGCAAAAGATTGGCACCTTTAACATGTGCATCAAAGTAACAGGAAATTTGGTATGAAAATGGGAGCGGGATGCTCCATTCGTCAAAAAACACGCACGAAATTTGATATGGGGTACCTGCTGAAGTCCAGAAGGCTGGAGCTGGATGGACTCGTTCTCAAAGACATCCCAGAATTCTTGTTCATTGGAGAGCCACATGACAACCGTTTCAGTTAGCCTTGAAAGCAAAACCTTCTGTATCTTCTCTTTGCCTAGTAGAACATCACCAGCAACACTAGCTAGCTGCTGCAACCTTCCAAACAACGCCTGAAAGAAAATGCTCAGGTGAGACAGGTATGTTTTGTGAAAGGTCTGATTAGAATGAGCGCAATATTTATTTACACATTGCCTTTACCACCTAGAACTATGTCCCTTGGACTACACAAAATTTACTGAAACAAAGAAGATTGTGGAAAGAAAGATCACTGTCCCAAACTAGCTCCAGTAAACAAAGTCTTGATAATATGGCCATCAATAAAGGTGATAAACACAAAACATAGAACTTTCTAAAGCAGCTACATTTCATTGGTGGCCCCAAGTAATATTATGTGTATTTCTGTAGTATGGATATATGACACTAGTGTGAGCAACACGGTAAAATTTACATTTCAAGACGAGATGTGAATCACATCACTAAAACAGAATCACCTGGAAAGGTAGTGAAGGTAAGGGATCAGAATCCCAAAAAAGATCATCCCTGTTCCCCTCCAAGTACATTCTAGCATCCAATCGTGACTTCCCTTCCAAGTAAATAAATGATAAGACATATTGTCGGCAGAAGTGATCCCTCAGTTTGTCCAATGAATGTTGTAGATGACGTTTCCACTCTTTGTATTCTGTGGAGTATACGGACCCAGGACCAAGGCCTTCACTCGTTCCACTAGTTTCTTTCTTCTTGGTTTGCATATCAAAAAACTTAGATACAGCTGCTGGCAATAATTCATCTGCTACGGTATATGCAGTTCCAATTAGTGCAAGCTGCTGCGCATCACTTTCAGCTTTTAATTCTACAGGCTCTTGTGACTCCACTACATTATCATCTTCAGAAGGTCCAGGCAACACTTTGATAAGTGTTTCGACATATCTATCAAATAGCTGGAGAAAATTGCTCAAAATTGTTCCACCAAAGTGAACTGTGGTCATTGGGGTAACATGATCCAAAAGATCCTGTAAGAAGCACATGCAGATGTCAGCTGCTTCAAATGATCAGATATCCAGTCAAGCACAGAATATAGTAGGAAAGAAATTAACTTCAAAATATTGCACTTTTAGATTATTCCGGCAAAATATTCAATCCAATATTCAAAATAGGAGCTTAGCCAATGCCAATACCAATAGAGAGATTCTAAATGAGGGATTCAAAGGAGTTTACCAGCTAAGAGCAAATGCAATCTCCGAGCCAGTTGGAGAAAAAAGGAAATCGAGGTTGTAAGACTCAAGAGAGTAATTTGCCACGCAATTTTCCAGTGATTGGTGGTGCATATATGGCATGTACAGAGACGTGCAGAGATAAACCTGAGCTACAAAACCGGCTAGATCCGTATAACTAGGCGTGAGGAGATGTGCAGGGAGACGTGCTAACGGTCGTGGGCAGGACTTAGTCGCTAACACCCCGCCACAGATTCAGCGTCGTTGCTGGAGACGATGCAGAGGCTGGACCGAAACTGTCGAAAAGAAGAAGTGGGTAGGCCTTTTGTCATAACATCTGCAAACTGCTGATCAGTGGGCACATGCAGTACCATGATGTCGCCGAGAGCCACCGCTGTTGTTACGGCCCTGCCCAGAGTTGGAGGAGGAGCCGCCCTGGGAAACTGCCTGGTTGCCCGATGCGCACTGGCCATTCTGAGAGCGCACTAGGAGCATCGTGCCAGACTCCAGGGCCAGCGTGTGCCGGATGCGCCCCTCCTCCTGCTCGAGGAAGGAGGGGCGGTTGAGGAAGGAGGATAGGTCGTGGGGCGACATGCTGGTCACCAACTGGCTGTAGTCAGACTTGAGGCTGCAAACACGTTGAAGACAAGCCCCTCGTCACTGATCAGGTAGCCAATATCGTGAAGCATGTCGGCAAGCTGCTTGAGGCGGCTGCAATACACAGTGATGAGGTCACCTTGATACAAGTTGTAGAACTCGTGGAGGGCATAGAAGGTGCGGTGCGCGCGATTGCCGGTGGAGAGATTATGTATGGCGAGCTAGACCAAGTGCGCTGTCTTGTCGGGCTTCACGACGATTGCGAGTATCTCCGGCGAGATGGTCATGTAGACCCACTTCACGATGCATGAGTCGATGGCAGTCCAATCCGCATCGTCGAGGTGGAGGCGGGTGTCAATGGAGCCGTCGATGTGCTCGATGAGGTTGTACGCACGGAAGACGGTCATGAACAGGTAACACCATATGGTGTAGTTTGACTCATGAAGGTCAAGGACAGACGGGGCATGCTGCCGGACAGGAACGGCGTGGACGCAGTCATGCAGTGGCGGATCTAGTGGGATGCCAATGGCACCCCCTCCAAAATTGCAAAATAAATTTTACTATGTACTCCCTCTGTAAAGAAATATAAGATCATTCTATTTTAAGACTATTTGTTGAAATTATGATGATGTTTCGACTAAATTATACTATATATTAGTATAATTTTTCACAAGTTTTGAACCGTAGCATCCCTAGTTTTGACTGTTGAGGTTCTAGGTCAGCCACTGCATGGATGGAGGAAGCAGTAGGAGAGGCGGCGGCGAAAGGATTGGTGTTGTGGCCAGAGGAGACGGAGGAGTTGTCGTCAGCCATGGTACTGGGGTTGCGGAAGCGAGGATCAGAGGATTTTTAGAAAGCAGTAAGCCGGTAACTGATAGTACCATGTAAGACTCAAGAGAGTACTTTGCCACACAATATTCCCATTGATTGGTGGTATATATATGGCATGTATAGAGGTGTGCGGAGCAAACAACCTGAGCTACAAAACCTGCTAGATCTGTATGACTAGGCCTACGTGAGTAGCTGTATAGGGAGATGTGTTAATGGTCGTGGGCAGGACTTGTCACTAATAGAGGTTTGCTGTCTAAACTAACCTCATTCCTCTGCACTAAGTCATGCAATTACATTGCGCTTAACAACTCTACATAGGTGTACTCAGGGAGTTATTACAGTTGTTGCTTGGTTGCTCGTGTCAATTGACTAGCATCTGTTGAGAATGTGCTGACTACCATCATGAAATAGGTGTGACCACCAGTGAGATCAGCCGCATGAGGCAAGGTTAAACGAGTATTTCATGGGATGTTAGAAACTTAATGACTGATAGAAGTACCTGGAGGTATGGTGCAAGTTGTTCACTACAGATGGAATAGATTGGATGTAATAGATGTAAAAGTTACAGACAGGGCTACTCAAATACTAAAAACCAAATCGTGTAATCCAACGTTACATGGAACTGAACCCATATATATAGTAACACCCGATGAGAATATGGTATATCCAGAATAAAAATATCAACAAACTATAATCAATAAAGCGAGAACTCACATTGATAACTGACATAAACTTCTTTCCACTGCTTGTAAGCATCATCTTAGGTGCAACTGAATCAGATGTCGGTGATCCTTCTTGAGGTCCAAGGCGCAGAATATCGTCATTCCTTGCCGAATCAATAATCTTTCTTCTCACCCTTCTAAAATTCAGTTCAAGCACTTCTTCAATATGAGGTCGCAATAGTAACATAAGTAACTTTGAGAATTTCAACCCATGTGCTTCTAAACAAGAGCAGTGAGCGAGAGTAGTTTGTATGCATATGCAAACAGAACGAAGTGCAGAAACACTCTCAGGCAAAGGAGAATTTTCTTTAACCAAACGTGCAAAAGCTTCTATTTCATATTCAGCCCATTGGATAATCCGGTTCATATTCGTGGGGCTATCTCCAAATAGCGTACTAGATTCTTTCAACACCTTTGAGATAGCTGAGAAAACAAGTTGTGACAAGGTTGCAGAGTAAGTTTCTGTGTAGACTGAACAGGTGGGAAGAAATGCCTCAACATCTCTGTGAAGACGTGAACCGTAGGTTTTTAGAAGTACTTGATGGGCTACAGAACCTTTACCAATCTTAATTAAACCAGACAGAGATTTTCTTAGTTCAGTAATAGATAAAGATGGCTGTTCTGAATACCTAACAAGCTGATCCTCAAGAATTGATTTCCTTTTAAACAGTGCTGTCTTATAGGCAGAAATCTCTGCATCTGATTCTTTGCCTGAACCATCTGTAGTCATATATTTCTTCTCTTCAGTATCCAGGGCAAGCAGTGCCTTTTCTAGTTTGTGCTCTGCAAGCAAAATGTCTATTTCGTCCAGAAAAATAACCTTGGGGTCTTGAGTATCAACAGATAAAATTTCATTAAGTTCACTTTGAAAATCCTTCTCCACCACATGTTCCTCCTTACTATATTTTTGCCACATGTCAAGTTCCCGGCACACACCACTCATCAGATCTTGCACAAGCATCCCCTGGGCAGACACATGCTTCTGCAGCTCAATTAACTCTTGCTCTGCCTCGACAACCTCCTCGGATATTCTGCATAAATAAATAAATAAATAAATAAATAATGGTTGGCAATAAATGCAAGGAATCATGCAGAATAGAAACACGAGACAGTAGATGGTTCATAGTCAAATTTCTACTGACTGAATGAAGCTGAATGATGTATATTAATGCACCTAGACAAAAGTTCGGTTATCATCCATTCACAGTCAAGTTGTTTCAAGTTACCCAACATTCAACATAATCTGCACTGGAAAGAATATATCGTGCTTGTGTACTCGCAGTGGCCGTTCTTTTATAAATATCAAAGTCACCGCAACAGCACACACAACCAGATACTTTTCTAGTTTCTAAGGAATACATATTTTCTTAACAGCTATGCATGACCTCAGTGGAAGTGTCAAGTGTGTGAGGACCAGCTGCAAGAGTTTGGCCTTTTGTCAATGAGGTGACCAAACAGGCTTAGTTGCAAGTCCTAATCTAGGCAGGTACAACTACTAGACCATCAACCCGTGTAGAGCCAATGGCCAACAAGATAAGCCTCAGAACAGAAGAAACTATAAACAACAATATAGAGGGCATCAGTCAGCCACAGAGACATTTTTCTAATCCAGAACGGAACGAAACTCGCAGTGTTACCTGAGGAAAGCATGGTACTTCGACTGCATATTCCCGCACAGGTTTTCGATGGCATCCTTCAGCTCCAGTAGCTCAGAGCAAGTTTTCCTGATACCCTGTTGAACACAACGGCGTTACTCACTGAGTACAGTCAGCACACTGATGAGATGGTTCGGGCAACCACCAGAGACCAGAGTCCCCACCGGCCTCAACAGACAGATGCAGGCAGATCAACCGTCTCATTCAATTCCATCGCAATAAGGTCAAGCTAGCTTACGTTGTACTTGTAATTGTGTTGTAATGGGGCCCAGTCGAACAGACTGTGCCACAGAACAGCACATATTGACTAATCAAGATTCGAAGATCAGATTTTTAGTTATCAATCCCCCAGAGCCAAAGGGCTCGGTAACTAAATGCTGCATAGGTAATTTTCCCTAAGCGACTGCCCCCCTGCAACGCGCCGCCACGGGCATGCCCGCTCTAGATCCAAAATCGCAACCTAGCTTAAAAGCGCGAGCAGGCAGGACCAGGTAGCGGCGTCGGCAGAAGCAAGAGGTAGCCAAGAAAAGATGCCGGCAATGCGTGGACGGAGAAGTGTTAGGGGAAGAGGGCGGCGACACGGGAAGAAATCTAGGAAGGGGGGTTCAGGAGGGGAGGAGAGGGAGGCCACCTTCTCGGTCTGGGACTGATAGGCGGCGCGGATGGAGGACTGCGGGGTGATCCACTCGTGGCCGGGGAAGTCGTCCTCCAGCTCCTCCTCGCTGCTGCTCTCCATCGCCGGCCTCCCCATGGCCGCCGAGTCTCCTCGGGCGCTCGCTCGAAATCGAAGGCCTCTTGGAGTTTGCTGAGCGAGCGACTGGGCGGCGCGGCAGGGGAGACGAGAGAAAGAGACAAGAGGGGTGGAGCGGAGTGCCGTTATGGGGGCGGGGCAGTCAGTCACCCACCGGCAGCGACCGGAGGGCTACCGTGCGCGTCTCGGGGCTTTCTCCTTTCTTTTCTGCCCATTTTTGCGGTGCGGCTTTTTTTTTTCTTTGAGGTGTTTTGCGTAGGGATGGCACCCGCAGGGTTTGGGTACGGGTGGAGCCACCCCATACCCTTACCCGTCATCCCAAACCTTATCCATCACCCATACCCTTCCCATACCCGTCACCCATCAGGGTAAATGGGTATCCGCGGGTAAAATTACCCAGATTTGGAACACATCAATCTGAGCATAACATAGTCATAAACCACAACTTATAATAATAATTTATAAACAACAACACATCATAACAGCAACACATACCCGTTCGTTGGCTAGCTATTCTGGTACGCCGGCCTAACATGAATGCATGATGACGTCTTTTTAGGGCAGTGGGATTTATGCACATATAATATGTTTAATATGTGAATAGATAATTTATAAGGCCTATTTGTAAGAATATATGTGGGTACATGGGTACATGGTATGGGTTATACTAAACCATACATGTACCCACTATACCCGACGGGTATGAAATTTTTCTATTTATGTGCCCATGGGTACTTTTTTCACCCAAACCCTTGTCCTAATAGGGTTTTTACCCGCAGGGTATGTGGGTAATGGGTACCCATTGCCATCCCTAGTTTTGCGGTGCAGCTGGGAAAAGCAGAGCGGTCGGCTGAAAGACGCTTTGGGCCTCGGCCGAAATTTTGCTAGTACCCGGAGGCAGACCTCGAGGGGCGTGAATATTTCTCGCCTTCACCTTTTTTAGGGATGGCAATGGATAGGGCATGTGCAGGTACAAACTCCTTCTGCCCAAACTCGTACCCATACAAATTTTCTATACCATCCACTTCAATATTCATGGGCATAAATTGATATCCATGCCTATACCCATTGGGTACCTGATGGGTATCCGTTGGGTGCCATATATAGCATTTAAATTTTGAAAAAAAATATAAAAATGAGTCTAAAATTCAAGGGAGTATGAGCAATGAACATAGCCTCCTCCGATGGGTGGCTTCTTAAAGGCATCAAGGAAGTATGAGCAACGGTTGGTGGAAGCCCGGCGTAGTGGGAATGAGCAGTTGGAATTGGGGGTCGTTGGATCAAATAGTTCAGAAGAGTCCGATGGTGATGAATCGAGATTTCATCATTTCAGGACGTCACATAGGATGTCAGAGGAATGTTGAGCAGGCGATTGCGGACCTATGACCTATGGCTGGTTTAGGGAATACAAGATTTAGGGTCGGGCCATAGGAGTTAGATGCTTACCCCACATGTCATAGGAATAATTTTGATTTATTAAATTTTTGGGTATCCATTGGGTTATCCATGTGTTGGGAAACGTTACATGGGAAACAAAAAAATTCCTACGTCCATCAAGATCAATCTAGGAGATGAACATCTACGATATGATATTGCATCTACATACCCTTGTAGATCGCTAAGCAGAAGCGTTAAGAAACGTGGTTGATGTAGTCGAACGTCTTCGCGATCCAATCACGATCTGTCCCGCGAACTCCCGATCCAAGTACCGAACAGACGGCACCTCCGCATTCAACACACATACGGCTTGATGACGCCTTCACCTCCTTGATCCGGCGAGCGATGGTGAAGTAGTAGCCCGAGTCCTCCGGTAGCACGACGGCGTGGTGGCGGTGGCGGTGGCAGAATCTCAGCAGAGCTTCGCTAAGCATTACGGAGAGGAAGAAGGATGCGAGGGAGAGGAGAGGCAGTGCCGTGGCGTAGAGATGTGCTCAAGGGTGCGGCTGCCCTCTCTCTACCTCTCTATATATAGGGGGAAGGGAGGAGGAGGGGCTTCCTATATCCCATCTAAGGGGGCGGCGGCCACAAGGCAGATGGGGGCGCCCCCTAGGAAACCCTAGGGTGTCTTGCCCCACAAGCCAGGTGGGGGGAACCCTAGATGGGGCGCCGCACCTCTCCTGGTTACATGAGATGGGGTGAGGGGGCGCACAACTCCTTAGTGGGCTGGTTTGCCCCCTCCCCTTGGCCCATGAGGCCCCCCATGACTTGTCGGGGCCCCCTGAAACCCCTTTCGGGCATGCTGGTCATCACCCGGTACCTCTGGAACAATTTCGGACTCCAATACCCTTCGTCCAATATATCAATCTTCACCTCCAGATCATCCCGGAGTTCCTCGTCACATCCGGGGTCTCATCTGGGACTCCGAACAACCTATGGTAACCACCATAATGACTCAACTATACTTATATCATCACCAAACGTTAAGTGTGTAGACCCTACGGATTCGAGAACTATGCAGACATGATCGAGACACCTCTACGGTCAATAATCAATAGAGGGACCTGTATGTCCATATTGGTTCCCACATATTCTACGGAGATCTTATCGGTTGAACCTCGATGTCAAGGATTCAGCTAATCCCGTATGCAGTTACCTTTGTCCATCAGTATGTTACTTGCCCAAGATTCGATCGTCGGTATCTCCATACCTAGTTCAATCTCGTTACCGCAAGTCTCTTTACTCGTTTCGTAATACAAGATCATGTGGCTAACTCATTAGTCACATTGCTTGCAAGCCTGTTGTGATGTTGTATTACCGAGTGGGCCCTGAGATACCTATCCATCATACAGAGTGACAAATCCCAGTCTTGGTCCATGCCAACTCAACAGACACCCTCGAAGATACCTGTAGAGCACATTTATAGTCACCCAGTTATGTTGCGACGTTTAGTACACAAAAGGCACTCCTCTGGTGTCAGTGAGTTGCATGATCTCATGGTTATAGGAACATATACTTGACATGCAGAAAACGATAGCAATAAACTTGATACGATCATATGTTACACTTATAGTTTGGGTCTTGTCCATCACATCATTCTCCTAATGATGTGATCCCGTTATCAAATGACAACTCATGTCCATGGCCAGGAAACCATAGCCATCTTTTATCAACGAGCTAGTCCGGTAAAGGCTTACTAGGGACATGTTGTTGTCTATGTATCCACACATGCATTTGAGTTTCCGATCAATACATTTATACCATGGATAATAAACGATTATCATGAACAAGGAAATATAATAATAACGACTTTATTATTGCCTATAGGGCATATTTCCATCAGTCTCGCACTTGCACTAGAGTCAATAATCTAGTATTACATGGTAATGAATCTAACACCCATAGAGTTCTGGTGTTGATCATGTTTTGCCCGTGGAAGAGGTTTAGTCAATGGATATGCAACATTCAAACCCGTATGTACTTTGCAAATGTTTATGTCCTCCTCTTTGACTGCATCACGGATGGAGTTGAAGCGTCGCTTTATGTGTCTAGTCCTCTTGTGAAACCTTGGTTCCTTGGCTAGAGCAATGGCACCAGTGTTGTCACAGAACAGAGTCATTGGGTTCAGTACACTGAGTACAACTCCAAGATATGTCATGAACTGCTTCATCCAGACACCTTCCTCCACTGCCTCTGAGGCAGATATGTACTCTGCTTCGCATGTAGAATCATCTACCACGCTTTGCTTGGAACTGCACCAGCTTACCGCTCCCCCATTTAGAATATATATGTATCCGGTTTGAGACTTAAAGTCATCTGGATCAGTGTCAAAGCTTGCATCAACGTAACCCTTTACCACGAGCTCTTGATCACCTCCATAAACGAGAAACATTTCCTTAGTCCTTTTCAGGTACTTAAGGATATTCTTCACCGTTGTCCAGTGATCTATTCCTGGATTACTTTGAAACCTCTCGGCCATACTTATGGCAAGTCTGACATCCGGTCTTGTGCACAACATCGCATACATGATAGAGCCCATGGCAGAAGCATAGGGGATGACACTCATCTTTTCTCTATCCTCTATAGTCGTTGGGCATTGAATCTGACTCAACTTCACACCTTGCAAAACAGGCAAAAACCCCTTCTTGGACTGATCCATTTTGAACTTCTTCAGAATCTTATCAATGTATGTGCTTTGTGAAAGTCCTATTAAGCGCCTCGATCTATCTCTATAGATCTTGATGCCTAATATGAAAGCAGCTTATCCTAGGTCCTTCATTGAAAAACTCTTGTTCAAATATTCCTTCATGTTTTCCAATCAGCAATGTGTCATCCACATATAATATTAGAAACGCTATAGATATCCCACTCACTTTCTTGTAAATACAAGATTCTCCAAAAACTTGTATAAACCCAAACGCTTTGATCACCTCATCGAAGTGAACATTCCAACTCCGAGATGCTTGCACCAGTCCATAAATGGATCGCTGGAGTTTGCACACTTTGTCAGCATTCTCTGGATCGACAAAACCTTCGGCTTGCATCATATACAACTCTTCCTTAAGGAAACTGTTAAGGAACATTGTTTTGACATTCATCTGTCAGATTTCATAATCAAAAAATGCAGTTATTGCTAACATGATTCTGACGGACTTAAGCATCACTACGGGTGAGAAAGTCTCATCGTAGTCAACTCCTTGAACTTGTGAAAACCTATTTGCCACAAGTCGAGCTTTAGAGGCGGTGACATTAATGTTCGCGTCTGTCTTCTTCTTGAAGATCCATTTATTCTGAATGGCCTTTCACCCTTCAGGTAATACTTCCAAAGTCCACACTTTGTTTTCATACATGGATCCCATCTCGGATTTCATGGCGTCTAACCATTTGTCGGAATCCGGGCCCACCATCGCTTCTCCATAGCTCGTAGGTTCACTGTTGTCCAACAACATGACCTCTAAGACAGGGTTACCGTACCACTCAGGAGTTGTATGTACCCTTGTCGACCTATGAGGTTCGATAGTAACTTCACCCGAAGCTTCATGATCATCATCATTAGCTTCCTCTTCAACTGACGTAGGTGCCACAGAAACATCTTTCTGTGTTGCGCTACTCTCTGGTTGAAGCAAAGGTTCAACAACCTCATCAAGTTTTATCTTCCTCCCACTCAATTCTTTCGAGAGAAACTATTTCTCGAGAAAGGACCCGTTCTTAGCGACAAACACTTTGCCTTCAGATGTGAGATAGAAGGTATACCCAATCGTCTCTTTTGGGTATCCTATGAAGACGCATTTGTCCGCTTTGGGTTCGAGCTTTTCCGGCTGAAGCCTTTTGACATAAGCATCGTAGCCCCAAACCTTAAGAAACGACAACTTAGGTTTCTTGCCAAACCACACTTCATACAGTGTCATCTCCACAGACTTAGATGGTGCCCTATCTAAAGTGAATGCAGCTGTCTCTAACGCATAACCCCAAAATGATAGTGGCAAATCGGCAAGAGACATCATAGAACGCACCATATCCAATAAGGTACGATTGCGATGTTCGGACACACCATTACACTGTGGTGTTCCAGGTGGCGTGAGTTGTGAAACTATTCCACATTGTTTTAAATGAAGGCCAAAACTCGTAACTCAAAACATGGCGTCAATTGTGAAACGATTCCACATTGTCTTGAGTGATTGCCAAACTCATAACTCAGATACTCTCCCCCTCGATCAGATTGTAGGAATTTGATCTTCTTGTTACTATGATTCTCAACTTCACTCTGAAATTGCTTGAACTTTTCAAACTTTTCAGACTTATGCTTCATCAAGTAAACATACCCATATCTACTCAAGTCATCGGTGAAGGTGAGAAAATAACAATATCCATCATGCGCGTCAACACTCATCGGACCGCACACATCAGTATGTATGATTTCCAACAAGTCACTTGCCCATTCCATTGTTATAAAAAACGGGGTTTTGGTCATCTTGCCCATGAGGCATGGTTTGCATGTGTCAACTGATTCAAAATCAAGTGACTCCAAAAGTCCATCATCATGGAGTTTCTTCATGCACTTTACACCAATTTGACCTAAGCGGCAGTGCCACAAGAAAGTGGTACTATCATTATCAACTCTACATCTTTTGGCATCAACGTTATGAACATGTGTATCATCACTATCGAGATTCAATAAGAATAAACCCCTCACATTGGGTGCATGACCATAAAAGATATTACCCATATAAATAGAACAACCATTATTCTCTGATTTAAATGAGTAATTGTCTCGCATTAAACAAGACCCAGATATAATGTTCATGCTCAACGCAGGCACCTAATAACAATTATCCAGGTTCATCACTAATCCCGATGGTAATCGAAGAGCAAGTGTGCCAACGGCGACCACATCAACCTTGGAACCATTTCCCACGCGCATCATCACTTCATCCTTCGCCAGCCTCTGTCTATTTCGTAGTTCCTGCTTTAAGTTGCAAATGTGAGCAACCGAACCGGTATCAAATACCCAGGCACTACAACGAGAGTTGGTAAGGTACACATCAATATGTATATCACATATACATTTGTTGATGTTGGCCCCCTTCTTGCCGGCCAGATACTTGGGGCAGTTCCGCTTCCGGTGGCCAGTTCCCTCGCAATAGAAGTGAAGGAAATATGCGCTAGAGGCAATAATAAAGTTATTATTTATTTCATGATAAATGTTTATTATTCATGCTAGAATTGTATTAACTGGAAACATAATACATGTGTGAATACATAGACAAACAAAGTGTCACTAGTATGCCTCTACTTGACTAGCCCGTTAATCAAAGATGGTTATGTTTCCTAACCATGAACAATGAGTTGTTATTTGATTAGCGGGATCACATCATTAGGTGAATGATGTGATTGACATGACCCATTCCATTAGCTTAGCACCCGATCGTTTAGTATGTTGCTATTGCTTTCTTCATGACTTATACATGTTCCTATGACTATGAGATTATGCAACTCCCGTTTACCGGAGGAACACTTTGTGTGCTACCAAACATCACAATGTAACTGGGTGATTATAAAGGAGCTCTACAGGTGTCTCCAAAGGTAGATGTTGGGTTGGCGTATTTCGAGATTAGGATTTGTCACTCCGATTGTCGGAGAGGTATCTCTGGGCCCTCTCGGTAATGCACATCACATAAGCCTTGGAAGCATTGCAGCCAATGAGTTAGTTGCGAGATGATGTATTACGGAACGAGTAAAGAGACTTGCCGGTAACGAGATTGAACTAGGTATTGGATACCGACGATCGAATCTCGGGCAAGTAACATACCGATGACAAAGGGAACAACGTATGTTGTTATGCGGTCTGACCGATAAAGATCTTCGTAGAATATGTAGGAGCCAATATGGGCATCCAGGTCCCGCTATTGGTTATTGACCGGAGATGTGTCTCAGTCATGTCTGCATTATTCTCGAACCATAGGGTCCGCACGCTTAACGTTACGATGACAATTATTATGAGTTTATGCATTTTGATGTACCGAAGTTAGTTCGGAGTCCCGGATGTGATCACGGACATGACGAGGAGTCTCGAAATGGTAGAGACATAAAGATTGACATATTGGAAGCCTATGTTTGGATATCGGAAGTGTTCCGGGTGAAATCGGTATTTTACCGGAGTACCGGGAGGTTACCGGAACCCCCCGGGAGCTGTATGGGCCTTAATGGGCTTTAGTGGAAAGGAGAAGGGGCAGCCCAAGATGGGCCGCGCGCCTCCCCCCTCCCCTAGTCCTATTAGGACAAGGAGAGGTGGCCGGCCCCCCTCTCTCTCTCTCTTTCCCCCTCAGCGAATCTTACTCCAACTAGGATTGGGGGAAGGAATCCTACTCCCAGAGGGAGTAGGACTCCCTTGGCGCGCCCTCCTTGGCCGGCCGGCCCCCTCTCCTTGGATCCTTTATATACGGAGGCAGGGGGCACCCCTAGACACACAAGTTGATCATTGGGATCGTTCCTTAGCCGTGTGCGGTGCCCCCTGCCACCATATTCCACCTCGATTATATTGTAGCAGTGCTTAGGCGAAGCCCTGCGACGGTAGAACATCAAGATCGTCACCACGCCGTCGTGCTGACGAAACTTGTGACGCCCGGGTAATTAAGCTACAGTAATCCCCACTAATGATGCCACGTCACCTCGGTTACTGTGGATAAACTCGCGTTAGTTCGGAACCTAGTTCGAATTTCAAATTCAAAATCGAGCAAACAATAAAAATTTTCAAATATTAAGATTTAAATGTTCGGAGTGAACCAAATAATACATAGGTAATTATGGTGGAGAAACCAAACTTTGATAAAATGTTTAAAGGCCCTAAAACAATTAAAACAATAGTGAAAACAATTATTTAAATACCTTTTGTAATTAATAAAATGTCAAACTAATTTATTTGAGGATTAGACTTTTTGTGAGTATGGACTAACTTGAAATACTAAATTAGATGCTACGTGTGTATTTTAATAAAACTAAAATAATAGGAAACAAAACTAAAACAAAAAAGGTAAAATAAATAAAAGTAAAAACAAAAGAAAAGAAAAGGGACCCCCACTGGGCCAACCGGCCCAGCTGACAGCCAGGCCAGCCCAACTGGCCCACCCGCACGGCCCAGCCGACCCCCACTCCTCCCTTATCCTCTCACCCCCACCCGAACCCTATCCACTCGCCCCCGCACTTCCCCCCCCCCCCCACGTCGTTCCCCCCTCCCGATCCAATCCGGATCGGGGACGAGACCCCCACTCGCCCCACCCCGCTCGCCCCCGATGCCGCCGCCCGAAGGCCTCCCGCCGCCGGAGCCGCCACGCCGGCCCGCCTTCCGTCTTCCCCCCGCGGCGCCCCGTCCCCCATCGCCAATCCCGCGCCCGCCGGCAACGAACCCCCCTCCCTCGCGCCCGTGCCACGGCCTCCCCCTCACCGGACCCCGCCACCGGCCCGTCGCCCCGTGCTGACGCCGTCGCCAACCACCGCCACCTCACCGACGCCGGCACCCGGAGCTTCACCACCGGCGTACCTCCTCTTCGCTGCATCGCCACCCCGCTGGAGGACGACCTCGCCGGCCTGCGTCGTTCTTCGTCGTCGTCTCCGACCACCGCCCCGAGCACCACTGCCCTAGACCCTACCCCCCCCCACCGTGAGCTCCCTCCCTCTCCCTCGCGCTCACCGCGGCCGTCCCGACGCCCGCGCACGACCACCGCGCTCCGGCCGCGCACTGGACTCACCCCCCTACTCGCCCGCGGCGTCATGCGGGCTCTGCCGTCGCCGGCGACCCTCGCCTTGCACCGGGCGGGTTGCACCCCAGCGCGTGGATGCGCCCCACCTCCGACGCGCTGGCCCCGCTCCAGTCCCTCCCTTCGCCGCTGCCGTACGCAGACGCCGGCCACGCCCACCAAGTCCCGCTCCGGCCTCGGCCTTGCTCTGGCCCCCCTGCCACGCCCGGCACCGCCGGCGGCCGCCTGCGTGGGCTTGTGTCCGCCCGGGCCGCGCCCCGGCCGAACCCCGTCGCAGCAAGCCCCCCCCCCCCCCCCCGGGCCACTGACTAGGGGGCCCCGCCCCATAACGTTTTTAAAAAAAAAGGGAATTAAAAAAATAAAATAAAATAAATATAATTAATAAAAATAAAAATGATTTAATAAAATTAATTATTAATTAATTAATTAATTAATTAATTAATTAAGTTAATTAATCCGGTTTAATTAACTAGTTAAGTTTAATTAAACTGTAATTAGATTAACCTAAACCCTAATTAACCTAATTAGAGGATGACAGGTGGGTCCCCCCTTGGACCCACATGTCAGGTTGACCAAGTCAACTCTGTTGATTGTTGATGTCAGCATGACATCATGCTGATGTCATTAATCTGTTTTCCGAATTAATTAGATAATTAATTAAATTCAGAAATTAATAAAATCTTTAGAAAATCATATCTTTTAATCCGTAACTCGGATTAAAATATTTTCAACATGAAAGTTGCTCAGAACGACGAGACGAATCCGGATACGCAGCCCGTTCGTCCACCACACACCTCTAACATACCAAACACGCAACTTTCCCCCTCCGGTTCATCTGTCCGAAAACGCGAAACACCGGGAATACTTTCCCGGATGTTTCCCCCCTTCGTCGGTATCACCTACTACCGCGATTGGGCACACCTAGCATCGTTACTTGTCATGTCATGCATCGATATGCATTTGTTTGCATTGTATTCATTGTTTCTTCCCCCTCTTCTCTCCGGTAGACTACGAGACCGACGCTGCTGCTGCCCAGTTCACTACGGAGTTGACGACCCCTCCTTCTTGCCAGAGCAACCAGGCAAGCCCCCCCCCCCTTGATCACCAGATATCGCCTATTCTCCTCTATACTGCTTGCATTAGAGTAGTGTAGCATGTTACTGCTTTCTGTTAATCCTATTCTGATGCATAGCCTGTCATTGCTGCTACAGTCATTGATACCTTACCCGCAATCCTAAATGCTTAGTATAGGATGCTAGTTTATCACCTTTGGCCCTACATTCTTGTCAGTCTGCCTTGCTATACTATAGGGCCGTGATCACTCGGGAGGTGATCACGGGTATATATTATACATACTTACATACTATACAGATGGTGACTAAAGTCGGGTCAGCTCGAAGAGTACCCGCGAGTGATTCACGGATTGGGGGCTGAAAGGACCTTTGTCCCGACGGCCCTCTGTGTGGATCTTTGTGGCGGAGCGACAGGGCAGGTTGAGACCACCTAGGAGACAGGTGGGCCTGGCCCTGTTCGGCGTTCGCGGATATTTAACACGCTTAACGAGATCTTGGTATTTGATCTGAGTTGGCTACGAGCCTATACGCACTAACCATCTACGCGGGAGTAGTTATGGGTATCCCGACGTCGTGGTATCAGCTGAAGCACTTCGTGATGTCAGCGACTGAGCGGCGCGCGCCGGGTTGGACTGCGTTAACGCAACTTCCTTTGTAATGGAGGTTGCTAGGTCTGCTCACCGGTCGCGTACGCAACGTGCAGGTGTGCTAAGGGCGATGGGCCCAGACCCCTGTGCGCTTAGGTTTAGACCGGCATGCTGGCCTCTCCATTGAGCCTAGGTGGGGCTGCGACGTGTTGATCTTCCGCGGCCGGGCATGACCCAGGAAAGTGTGTCCGGCCAAATGGGATCAAGCGTGCTGGGTAAGTTGGTGCACCCCTGCAGGGAAGTTAATCTATTCGAATAGCCGTGATCTTCGGTAACAGGACGACTTGGAGTTGTACCTTGACCTTATGACAACTAGAACTGGATACTTAATAAAACACACCCTTCCATGTTCCACAGACAACCCGGTGATCGCTTTTCCACAGGGCGATGAGGGGAGGATCGCCGGGTAGGGTTATGCTATGCGATGCTACTGGAGATGCTACTTGGAGATGCTATTTGGAGATGCTACTTGGAGGACTTCAATCTACTCTCTTCTACATGCTGCAAGACGGAGGCTGCCAGAAGCGTAGTCTTCGATAGGACTAGCTATCCCCCCCTCTTATTCTGGCATTCTGCAGTTCAGTCCACTGATATGGCCTCCTTACACATATACCCATGCATATGTAGTGTAGTTCCTTGCTTGCGAGTACTTTGGATGAGTACTCACGGTTGCTTTTCTCCCTCTTTTCCCCTTTCCCTTCTACCTGGTTGTCGCAACCAGATGCTGGAGCCCTGGAGCCAGACACCACCGTCGACGACGACCCCTACTACACCAAAGGTGCCTACTACTACGTGCAGCCCGCTGACGACGTCCAGGAGTAGTTAGGAAGATCCCAGGCAGGAGGCCTGCGCCTCTTTCGATCTGTATCCCAGTTTGTGCTAGCCATCTTATGGCAACTTGTTTAACTTATGTCTGTACTTAGATATTGTTGCTTCCGCTGACTTGTCTATGACCGAGCACTTGTATTCGAGCCCTCGAGCCCCCTGGCTTGTATTATGATGCTTGTATGACTTATTTATGTTTTAGAGTTGTGTTGTGATATCTTCCCGTGAGTCCCTGATCTTGATCGTACACATTTGCGTGCATGATTGGTGTACGATTGAATCGGGGGCGTCACAGAACTCCTCCCCGACGCTTTGCTGGATCGGAGCCCGGGGATCGTCATCGAGCTGTACGTGTGCTAAGAACTCGGAGGTGCCGGAGTAACGGTGCTTGGATCGGTCGGATCGGGAAGACGTACGACTACTTCCTCTACGTTGTGTCAACGCTTCCGCAGTCGGTCTGCGTGGATACGTAGACAACACTCTCCCCTCTCGTTGTTGTGCATCACCATGATCTTGCGTGTGCGTAGGACTTTTTTTTGAAATTACTATGTTTCCCAACAGTGGCATCCGAGCCTAGGTTTTATATGTTGATGTTATATGCACGAGTAGAACACAAGTGAGTTGTGGGCGATATAAGTCATACTGCTTACCAGCATGTCATACTTTGGTTCGGCGGTATTGTTGGACGAAGCGGCCCGGACCGACATTATGCGTACGCTTACGCGAGACCGGTTCTCCCGACGTGCTTTGCACATAGGTGGCTTGCGGGTGACAGTTTCTCCAACTTTAGTTGAACCAAGTGTGGCTACGCCCGGTCCTTGCGAAGGTTAAAACAGCACCAACTTGACAAACTATCGTTGTGGTTTTGATGCGTAGGTAAGATTGGTTCTTGCTTAAGCCCGTAGCAGCCACATAAAACTTGCAACAACAAAGTAGAGGACGTCTAACTTGTTTTTGCAGGGCATGTTGTGATGTGATATGGTCAAAACATGATGAGATATAAATTTTGTTGTATGAGATGATCATGTTTTGTTGAAGTTATCGGCAACTGGCAAAAGCCTTATGGTTGTCTCTTTATTGCATAAGATTCAAGCGCCAAATAATTGCTTTACTTTATCGCTATGTGATAGCAATAATTGCAAGAGCAATAGTTGGCGAGACGACCATGTGACGACATATTGATACAGATCAAGATGATGGAGATCATGATGTCATGCCGGTGACGATGGAAATCATGACGATGCTTTGGAGATGGAGATCAAAGGCTCAAGATGATGATGGCCATATCATGTCACATATTTTGATTGCATGTGATGTTTATCTTTTTTATGCATCTTATCTTGCTTTGTTTGATGGTAGCATTATAAGATGATCTCTCACTAATTATCAAGAAGTGTTCTCCCTGAGTATGCACCGTTGCCAAAGTTCGTCGTGCCCAGACACCACGTGATGATCGGGTGTGATAAGCTCTACGTCCATCTACAACGGG
Source organism: Triticum aestivum (assembly GCF_018294505.1). Classification (NCBI taxonomy): domain Eukaryota; kingdom Viridiplantae; phylum Streptophyta; class Magnoliopsida; order Poales; family Poaceae; genus Triticum; species Triticum aestivum. The sequence continues at coordinate 177,991,387 of NC_057797.1, read as the reverse complement.
TGCAAGCCAGTTTTGCACACGCAGAATACTCGGGTTATACTTGACGAGCCTAGCATATGCAGATATGGCCTCAGAACACGGAGACCGAAAGGTCGAGCGTGAATCATATAGTAGATATGATCAACATAATGATGTTCACCATTGAAGACTAATCCATTTCACGTGATGATCGGTTATGGTTTAGTTGATTTGGATCACATGATCACTTAGAAGATTAGAGGGATGTCTATCTAAGTGGGAGTTCTTAAGTAATATGATTAATTGAACTTTAATTTATCATGAACTTAGTCCTGGTAGTATTAGCATATCTATGTTGTGGATCAATAGCTCGCATTGTTGCTTTCATGTGTTTATTTTGATATGTTCCTAGAGAAAATTGTGTTGAAAGATGTTAGTAGCAAAGATGCGGATTGGATCCGTGATCTGAGGTTTATCCTCATTGCTGCACAGAAGAATTATGTCCTTGATGCACCGCTAGGTGACAGACCTATTGCAGGAGCAGATGCAGATGTTATGAACGTTTGGCTAGCTCAATATGATGACTACTTGATAGTTTAGTGCACCATGCTTAACGGCTTAGAATCGGGACTTCAAAGACGTTTTGAACGTCATGGACCATATGAGATGTTCCTGGAGTTGAAGTTAATATTTAAAGCAAATACCCGAGTTGAGAGATATGAAGTCTCCAACAAGTTCTATAGCTAAAAGATGGAGGAGAATTGCTCAACTAGTGAGCATGTGCCCAGATTGTCTGAGTACTACAATCGCTTGAATCAAGTGGGAGTTAATCTTCCAGATAAGATAGTGATTGACAGAATTCTCTAGTCACCATCACCAAGTTAGTAGAACTTCGTGATGAACTATGATATGCAAGGGATAACGGAAACGATTCCCAAGCTCTTCGTAATGCGGAAATTGACGAAGGTAGAAATCGAGAAAAACATCAAGTGTTGATGATAGACAAGACCACTAGTTCCAAGAAAAGGGCAGAGGGAAGAAGGGGAACTTCAAGAAGAACAGCAAGCAAGTTGCTACTCAAGTGAAGAAGCCCAAGTCTGGTCCTAAGCCTGAGACTAAGTGTTTCTACTACAAAGGGACTGGTCACTGGAAGCGAAACTACCCCAAGTGATTGGCAGATAAGAAGGATGGCAAAGTGAACATAAGTATATTTGATATACATGTTATTGATGTGTACTTTACTAGTGTTTATAGCAACCCCTCAGTATTTGATACTAGTTCAGTTGCTAAGATTAGTAACTCGAAACGGGAGTTGCAAAATAAGCAGAGACTAGTTAAGGGTGAAGTGACGATGTGTGTTGGAAGTGGTTCCAAGATTGATATGATCATCATCGCATACTCCCTATACTTTCGGGATTAGTGTTGAACCTGAATAAGTGTTATTTGGTGTTTGCGTTGAGCATGAATATGATTTGATCATGTTTATTGTAATACGGTTATTCATTTAAGTAAGAGAATAAATTGTTGTTCTGTTTACATGAATAAAACCTTATATGGTTACACACCCAATGAAAATAGTTCGTTGGATCTCGATCGTAGTGATACACATAATCATAATATTGAAACCAAAAGATGCAAAGTTAATAATGATAGTGCAACTTATTTGTAGCACTGCCGTTTAGGTCATATTGGTGTAAAGCGCATGAAGAAAATCCATGCTGATGGGCTTTTGGAATCACTTGATTATGAATCACTTGATGCTTGCGAACCATGCCTTATGGGGAAGATGACTAAAACGCCGTTCTCTGGAACAATGAAGCAAGCAACAGATTTGTTGGAAATCATACATACTGATGTATGTGGTCCGATGAATATTGAGGCTCGCGATAGATATCATTATTTTCTGATCTTCACAGATGATTTGAGCAGATATGAGTATATCTACTTGATGAAACAAAGGTCTGAAACATTTGAAAAGTTCAAAGAATTTCAGAGTGAAGTGGAGAATCATCGTAACAAAAATGAAAGTTTCTACGATATGATCGCAGAAGTAAAATATTTGAGTTACGAGTTTGGTCTTCAATTAAAATAATGTGAAATAGTTTCACTACTCACGCCACCTGGAACACCATAGTGTAATGGTGTGTCTGAATGTCATAACCGTACTTTATTAGATATAGTGCGATCTATGATGTCTCTTACCGATCTACCACTATCGTTTTGGGGTTATGCATTAGAGACAGCTGCATTCACGTTAAAAAGGGCACCATCAAAATCCGTTGAGACGACGCCTTATGAAGTGTGGTTTGGCAAGAAACCAAAGTTGTTGTTTCTTAAAGTTTGGGGCTGCGATGCTTATGTGAAAAAGCTTCAACCTGATAAGCTCGAACCCAAATCGGAGAAATGTGTCTTCATAGGATACCCAAAGGAGACTATTGGGTACACCTTCTATCGCAGATCCGAAGGCAAGACATTCGTTGCTGAGAATGGATCCTTTCTAGAGAAGGAGTTTCTCTCGAAAGAAGTGAGTGGGAGGAAAGAAGAACTTGACGAGGTAACTGTACCTGCTCCCTTATTGGAAAGTAGTACATCACAGAAAACTGTTTCTGCGACACCTACACCAATTAGTGAGGAAGCTAATGATGATGATCATGTAACTTCAGATCAAGTTACTACCGAATCTCGTAGGTATACCAGAATGGTACGGTAATCTTGTTCTGGAAGTTATGTTACTAGACCATGACGAACCTACGAACTATGAGGAAGCGATGATGAGCCCAGATTCCGCAAAATGGCTTGAGGCCATGAAATCTGAGATGGGATCCATGTATGAGAACAAAGTATGGACTTTGGTTGACTTGCCCGATGATCGGCGAGCCATAGAAAATAAATGGATCTTCAAGAGGAAGACGGACGCTGATAGTAGTGTTACTATCTACAAAGCTAGAATTGTCGCAAAAAAGGTTTTTGACAAGTTCAAGGTGTTGACTACGATGAGAGTTTCTCACTCGTATCTATGCTTAAGTCTGTCCGAATCATGTTAGCAATTGCCGCATTTTATGAAATCCGGCAAATGGATAAACAAAACTGCATTCCTTAATGGATTTATTAAAGAAGAGTTGTATATGATACAACCAGAAGGTTTTGTCAATCTTAAAGGTGCTAACAAAATGTGCAAACTCCAACGATCCATCTATGGACTGGTGTAAGCATCTCGGAGTTGGAATATACGCTTTGATAAGTTGATCAAAGCATATAGTTTTATACAGACTTGTGGTGAAGCCTGTATTTACAAGAAAGTGAGTGGGAGCACTACAGCATTTCTGATAAGTATATGTGTATGACATATTGTTGATCGGAAATAATGTAGAATTATTCTGCAAAGCATAAAGGAGTGTTTTTAAAGAAGTTTTTCAAAGAAAGACCGCGGTGAAGCTGCTTACATATTGAGCATCAAGATCTATAGAGATAGATCAAGACGCTTGATAAATTTTTCAATGAGTACATACCTTGACAAGATTTTGAAGTAGTTCAAAATGGAACAGTCAAAGAAAGAGTTCTTGCCTGTGTTGCAAGGTGTGAAATTGAGTAAGACTCAAAGCCCGACCACGGCAGAAGATAGAAATAGAATGAAAGTCATTCCCTATGCCTCAGCCATAGGTTCTATAAAGTATGCCATGCTGTGTACCAGATCTATTGTATACCCTACACTGTGTTAAGAAAGGGAGTACAATAGTGATCTAAGAGTAGATCACTGGACAGCGGTCAAAATTATCCTTAGTGGAATAAGGAAATATTTCTCAATTATGGAGGTGACAAAAAGGTTCGTCGTAAAAAGTTACGTCGATACAAGTTTTGGCACAGATCTGGATGACTCTAAGTATCGATCTAGATACATATTGAAAGTGGGAGCAATAAGCTAGAGTAGCTCCGTGCAGAGCATTGTTGACATAGAAATTCGCAAAATACTTACGGATCTGAATGTGACAGACCCGTTGACTAAAATTATCTCACAAGCAAAACATGATCACACCTTAGTACTCTTTGGGTGTTAACCACATAGTGATGTGAACTAGATTACTGACTCTAGTAAACCCTTTGGGTGTTGATCACATGTCGATGTGAACTATGGGTGTTAATCACATGGTGATGTGAACTATTGCTGTTAAATCACATGGCGATGTGAACTAGATTATTGACTCTAGTGCAAGTGGGAGACTGAAGGAAATATGCCCTAGAGGCAATAATAAAGTTATTATTTATTTCCTTATTTCATGATAAATGTTTATTATTCATGCTAGAATTGTATTAACCGGAAACATAATACATGTGTGAATACATAGACAAACAAAGTGTCACTAGTATGCCTCTACTTGACTAGCCCGTTAATCAAAGATGGTTATGTTTCCTAACCATGAACAATGAGTTGTTATTTGATTAGCGGGATCACATCATTAGGTGAATGATCTGATTGACATGACCCATTCCATTAGCTTAGCACCCGATCGTTTAGTATGTTGCTATTGCTTTCTTCATGACTTATACATGTTCCTATGACTATGAGATTATGCAACTCCCGTTTACCGGAGGAACACTTTGTGTGCTACCAAACGTCACAACATAACTGGGTGATTATAAAGGAGCTCTACAGGTGTCTCCAAAGGTAGATGTTGGGTTGGCGTATTTCGAGATTAGGATTTGTCACTCCGATTGTCGGAGAGGTATCTTTGGGCCCTCTCGGTAATGCACATCACATAAGCCTTGCAAGCATTGCAGCCAATGAGTTAGTTGCGAGATGATGTATTACGGAATGAGTAAAGAGACTTGCCGGTAACGAGATTGAACTAGGTATTGGATACCGACGATCGAATCTCGGGCAAGTAACATACCGATGACAAAGGGAACAATGTATGTTGTTATGCGGTCTGACCGATAAAGATCTTCGTAGAATATGTAGGAGCCAATATGGGCATCCAGGTCCCGCTATTGGTTATTGACCGGAGATGTGTCTCAGTCATGTCTGCATTATTCTCGAACCGTAGGGTCCGCACGCTTAACGTTACGATGACAGTTATTATGAGTTTATGCATTTTGATGTACCGAAGTTAGTTCGGAGTCCCGGATGTGATCACGGACATGACGAGGAGTCTCAAAATGGTCGAGACATAAAGATTGATATATTGGAAGCCTATGTTTGGATATCGGAAGTGTTCCGGGTGAAATCGGTATTTTACCGGAGTACCGGGAGGTTACCGGAACCCCCCGGGAGCTGTATGGGCCTTAATGGGCTTTAGTGGAAAGGAGAAGGGGCAGCCCAAGATGGGCCGCGCGCCTCCCCCTCCCCTAGTCCTATTAGGACAAGGAGAGGTGGCCGCCCCCCCCCTCTCTCTTTCCCCCTCAGCGAATCCTACTCCAACTAGGATTCGGGGAAGGAATCCTACTCCCAGAGGGAGTAGGACTCCCTTGGCGCGCCCTCCTTGGCCGGTCGGCCCCCTCCCCTTGGCTCCTTTATATACGGAGGCAGGGGGCACCCCTAGACACACAAGTTGATCATTGGGATCATTCCTTAGCCGTGTGCGGTGCCCCCTGCCACCATATTCCACCTCGATTATATTGTAGCAGTGCTTAGGCGAAGCCCTGCGATGGTAGAACATCAAGATCGTCACCACGCCGTCATGCTGACGGAACTCCTCCCCGACGCTTTGCTGGATCAGAGCCCAGGGATCGTCATCGAGCTGTATGTGTGCTAAGAACTCGAAGGTGCCGGAGTAACGTTGCTCGGTCGGATCGGGAAGACGTACGACTACGTCCTCTATGTTGTGTCAACGCTTCCGTAGTCGGTCTGCGTGGGTACGTAGACAACACTCTCCCCTCTCGTTGCTGTGCATCACCATGATCTTGCGTGTGCGTAGGAATTTTTTTGAAATTACTACGTTTCCCAACAAGAAGCACTCAGTTTCCGGCTTGGGTCCAGCCTTGGGTTTATTCACGAGAGGATCAATTGCTTTGCCACCCTTCTTGAAGTTTCCCTTATTTCCCTTGCTCTTCTTGAAACTAGTGGTTTTATTCACCATCAACACTTGATGCTCCTTCTGGATGTCTGACTCAGCGACTTTCAGCATCGCGAACAGCTCGGAGACTGACTTGTTCATCCCTTGCATGTTATAGTTCAACACAAAGCTCTTGTAGCTAGGTGGTAGCGATTGAACAACTCTGTCAGTGACAGCCTCTGGCGGGAGCTCAACTCCCAACTCAACCAGACAGTTGTAGTACCCAGACATTCTGAGTATGTGCTCACTAACAAACCCGTTCTCCTCCATCTTGCAAGCATAGAACTTATCGGAGGTCTCATACCTCTTGATCCGGGCATTCTTATCAAGATAAAATCAACTCCTGGAACATCTCATATGCTCCATGACGTTCAAAACGCCTATGAAGTCCCGGCTCTAAGCTATACAGCATGGCGCATTGAACTATTGAGTAGTCATCAACACGCGACTGCCAGGCGTTCACAATGTCCATAGTCGCCAGAGGGGGTGGCGTACCAAGCGGTGCATCTAGGACATAAGCCTTTTGGGCAGCTGTGAGGATAATCCTCAGATTACGGGCCCAGTCCACAAAGTTACTTCCATCATCTTTCAGCTTAACTTTCTCTAGGAACGCATTGAAATTCAGGGGAGCTACTGCGCGAGCCATTGATCTACAACATAAATTTGCAAAGGCAACTTTAGACTATTGTTCATGATAATGAGTTCAATTAATCATATTACTTAATAACTGCCACTCAAATCAACAACCCTCCGGTTGTCCGAGTGTAAAATGATCCAAATTCACCAAACCAAGTCCGATCATCATGTGAGATGAGGTGGTTCCAATGGTGAACATCTCCATGTTGATCATATCTACTATATGACTCGTGTTTGACCTTTCGGTCTCTTGTGTTCCGAGGCCATGTCTGTACATGTTAGGCTCGCCAAGTTTAACCCAAGTGTTCCGCATGTGCAAAACTGGCTTGCACCCATTGTATGTGAACGTAGAGTCTATCACACCCGATCATCACATGGTGCTTCGAAATGACGAGCTTTCGCAATGGTGCACACTTGGGGAGAACACAATTTTATCTTGAAATTTTAGTGAGGGGTCACCTTATAATGCTATCATCGTCCTAAGCAAAATAAGATGCATAAAAGAATTAACATCACATGCAAATCATAAGTGACATGATATGGCCATCAACTTGTGCTTTTGATCTCCATTTCCAAAGCACCGACATGATCTCCACCGTCACCGGCATGACACCATGATCTCCGTCATCGTGCCGCCATCGGGGTTGTCACGCCAAGCATGCTTCTACTACTATTGCTACCACTTAGCGATAAAGTAAAGCATTACATAGCACTTAATGATTGACACGCATGTCATACAACAATTAAAGGCAACCCTATGGCTCCTGCAGATTGCCATATTCATCGACATGCAAGTCGTGATAAACTATTACAAAACATGATCATCTCATACATCAAATATATCTCATCATGTCTTTGTCCATATCATATCACAACATACCCTGCAAAAACAAGTTAGACGTCCTCTAATTGTTGTCGCATGTTTTACGTGGCTCCTATTGGTATCTAGAAAGAATGATTCTTACCTACGCAAAGCCACAAGGTGATATGCAAGTTGCTATTTAACCTTCTACAAGGACCACCTTTGTCGAATCCGATTCAACTAAGGTGGGAGAGACAGACACCCGCCAGCCATCTTTATGCAACAAAGTCACATGTCTGTTGATGGAACCGGTCTCATGTACATGGACATGTAAAGTTGGTCCGGACCGCTTCATCCCACAATACCGCTGAATCAAGAAAAGACCAAGGAAGGAAGCAATCTGAATATCAATGCCCACAAACTCCTTTGTGTTCTACTTGTGATGTCATCTACACATAGACCTAACTCTGATATCACTGTTGGGGAACGTTGCATGGGAAACAAAAAATTTCTTACGCCCACCAAGATCAATCTAGGGGATGAACATCAATGATAGGAGAGATTGCATCTACATACCCTTGTAGATCGCTAAGAGGCGTTAAGAAACGCGGTCGATGTAGTCGAACGTCTTCGTGATCCAATCACGATCCGTCCCGCGAACTCCTGATCCAAGTGCCGAACGGACGACACCTCCGCGTTCAACACACGTACGGCTTGATGACGCTTTCACCTCCTCGATCCAGCGAGCGATGGTGAAGTAGTAGCTCGAGTCCTCCGGCAGAACGACGACATGGTGGCGGTGGTGGTGGCAGAATCTCAGCAGAGCTTCGCTAAGCACTACAGAGAGGAAGAGGGATGCGAGGGAGAAGAGAGGCCATGGCGTAGAAATGTGCTCAAGGGTGCGGCTTCCCTCTCTATACCTCTCTATATATAGGTGGAAGGAAGGAGGGGGCGCCCTAGATCCCATCTGTTGGAAATATGCCCTAGAGGCAATAATAAAATGGTTATTATTATATTTCTTTGTTCATGATAATTGTCTATTGTTCATGCTATAATTGTGTTATCCGGAAATCGTAATACATGTGTGAATACATAGACCACAACACGTCCCTAGTGAGCCTCTAGTTGACTAGCTCGTTGATCAAAAGATAGTCATGGTTTCCTGACTATGGACATTGGATGTCATTGATAACAGGATCACATCATTAGGAGAATGATGTGATGGACAAGACCCAATCCTAAGCATAGCTCAAAGATCATGTAGTTCGTTTGCTGTAGCTTTTCCGAATGTCAAGTATCATTTCCTTAGACCATGAGATTGTGCAACTCCCGAATACCGTAGGAGTGCCTTGGGTGTGCCAAACGTCACAACATAACTGGGTGACTATAAAGGTACACTACAGGTATCTCCGAAGTGTCTGTTGGGTTGGCACGAATCGAGACTGGGATTTGTCACTCCGTATGACGGAGAGGTATCTCTGGGCCCACTCGGTAATGCATCATCATAATGAGCTCAATGTGACCAAGTGGTTGATCATGGGATCATGCATTATGGCATGAGTAAAGTGACTTGCCGGTAATGAGATTGAACAAGGTATTGGGATACCGACGATCGAGTCTCGGGCAAGTAACGTACCGATTGACAAAGGGAATTGTATACGGATTGATTGAATCCTCGGCATAATGGTTCATCCAATGAGATCATCGTGGAGCATGTGGGAGCCAACATGGGTATCCAGATCCCGTTGTTGGTTATTGACTAGAGAGTCATCTCGGTCATGTCTGCATGTCTCCCGAACCCGTAGGGTCTACACACTTAAGGTTCGGTGACGCTAGGGTTGTAGAGATATTAGTATGCAGTAACCCGAAAGTTGTTCGGAGTCCCGGATGAGATCCCGGACGTCACAAGGAGTTCCGGAATGGTCCGGAGGTAAAGATTTATATATAGGAAGTCCAGTTTCGGCCATCGGGAAGGTTTCGGGGTCGCCGGTATTGTACCGGGACCACTGGAAGGGTCTCGGGGGTCCACCGGGTGGGGCCACCTATCCCGGAGGGCCCCATGGGCTGAATTAGGAGGGGAACTAGACCCTAGTGGGCTGGTGCGCCCCCCCTTGGGCCTCCCCTAGGCCTAGGGTTGGGAAACCCTAGGGGTGGGGGCGCCCCCCACTTGGCTTGGGGGGGAAGCCACCCCTTGGCCGCCGCCCCCTTGGAGATCCATCTCCTAGGGCCGGCGCCCCCCCAAGGCCCCTATATAAAGAGGGGGGAGGGAGGGCAGCCGCACCCTTGCTCTTGGCGCCTCCCTCTCCCTCCGTAACACCTCTCCTCCCCGCTTGCGCTTGGCGAAGCCCTGCCGGGATCCTGCTGCATCCACCACCACGCCGTCGTGCTGCTGGATCTTCATCAACCTCTCCTTCCCCCTTGCTGGATCAAGAAGGAGGAGACGTCTTCCCAACCGTACGTGTGTTGAACGCGGAGGTGCTGTCCGTTCGGCACTTGGTCATCGGTGATTTGGATCACGACGAGTATGACTCCATCAACCCCGTTCTCTTGAACGCTTCCACGTGCGATCTACAAGGGTATGTAGATGCACTCCTCTCTCCCTCGTTGCTAGATGACTCCATAGATTGATCTTGGTGATGCGTAGAAAATTTTAAAATTCTGCTACGTTCCCCAACAGTGGCATCATGAGCTAGGTCTATGCGTAGTTTCTATGCACGAGTAGAACACAAAGAAGTTGTGGGCATCGATATTGTCAATTATCTTGCCGTTACTAGTCTTATCTTGATTCGGCGGCATTGTGGGATGAAGCGGCCCGGACCGACCTTACACGTACGCTTACGTGAGACTGGTTCCACCGACTGACATGCACTAGTTGCATAAGGTGGCTGGCGGGTGTCTGTCTCTCCCACTTTAGTCGAATCGGATTCGATGAACAGGGTCCTTATGAAGGGTAAATAGAAATTGGCAATTCACGTTGTGGTTTTGGCGTAGGTAAGAAACGTTCTTGCTAGAAACCTATAGCAGCCACGTAAAAACTTGCAACAACAATTAGAGGACGTCTAACTTGTTTTTGCAGCAAGTGTTTTGTGATGTGATATGGCCAAAGGATGTGATGAATGATATATGTGATGTATGAGATGATCATGTTCTTGTAATAGGAATCACGACTTGCATGTCGATGAGTATGACAACCGGCAGGAGCCATAGGAGTTGTCTTTATTTATTTATGACCTGCGTGTCAACATAAACGTCATGTAATTACTTTACTTTATTGCTAAAGCGTTAGCCATAGTAGTAGAAGTAATAGATGATGAGACAACTTCAAGAAGACACGATGATGGAGATCATGGTGTCATGCCGGTGACAACGATGATCATGGAGCCCCGAAGATGGAGATCAAAAGGAGCAAATGATATTGGCCATATCATGTCACTATTTGATTGCATGTGATGTTTATCATGTTTTACATCTTATTTGCTTAGAACGACGGTAGCTTAAATAAGATGATCCCTCGTAATAATTTCAAGAAAGTGTTCCCCCTAACTGTGCACCGTTGCGAAGGTTCGTTGTTTCGAAGCACCACGTGATGATCGGGTGTGATAGATTCTAACGTTCGAATACAACGGGTGTAAGCCAGATTTACACACGCAATACACTTAGGTTGACTTGACGAGCCTAGCATGTACAGACATGGCCTCGGAACACAGAAGACCGAAAGGTCGAGCATGAGTCGTATAGAAGATACGATCAACATGAAGATGTTCACCGATGTTGACTAGTCCGTCTCACGTGATGATCGGACACGGCCTAGTTAACTCGGATCATGTTTCACTTAGATGACTGGAGGGATGTCTATCTGAGTGGGAGTTCATTGAGTAATTTGATTAGATGAACTTAATTATCATGAACTTAGTCTAAAATCTTTACAATATGTCTTGTAGATCAAATGGCCCACGTTGTCCTCAACTTCAACGCGTTCCTAGAGAAAACCAAGCTGAAAGATGATGGCAGCAACTATACGGACTGGGTCCGGAACCTGAGGATCATCCTCATAGCTGCCAAGAAAGATTATGTCCTAGAAGCACCGCTAGGTGACGCACCTGTCCCAGAGAACCAAGACGTTATGAACGCTTGGCAGTCACGTGCTGATGATTACTCCCTCGTTCAGTGCGGCATGCTTTACAGCTTAGAACCGGGGCTCCAAAAGCGTTTTGAGAGACACGGAGCATATGAGATGTTCGAAGAGCTGAAAATGGTTTTCCAAGCTCATGCCCGGGTCGAGAGATATGAAGTCTCCGACAAGTTCTTCAGCTGTAAGATGGAGGAAAATAGTTCTGTCAGTGAGCACATACTCAAAATGTCTGGGTTGCATAACCGCTTGACTCAGCTGGGAGTTAATCTCCCGGATGACGCGGTCATTGACAGAATCCTTCAGTCGCTTCCACCGAGCTACAAGAGCTTTGTGATGAACTTCAATATGCAGGGGATGGAAAAGACCATTCCTGAGGTATATTCAATGCTGAAATCAGCAGAGGTGGAAATCAAAAAGGAACATCAAGTGTTGATGGTGAATAAAACCACTAAGTTCAAGAAAGGCAAGGGTAAGAAGAACTTCAAGAAGGACGGCAAGGGAGTTGCCGCGCCCGGTAAGCAAGCTGCCGGGAAGAAGCCAAAGAATGGACCCAAGCCCGAGACTGAGTGTTTTTATTGCAAGGGAAGTGGTCACTGGAAGCGGAACTGCCCCAAATACTTAGCGGACAAGAAGGCCGGCAACACTAAAGGTATATGTGATATACATGTAATTGATGTGTACCTTACCAGTACTCGTAGTAGCTCCTGGGTATTTGATACCGGTGCGGTTGCTCACATTTGTAACTCAAAGCAGGAGCTGCGGAATAAGCGGAGACTGGCGAAGGACGAGGTGACGATGCGCGTCGGGAATGGTTCCAAGGTCGATGTGATCGCCGTCGGCACGCTACCTCTACATTTACCTACGGGATTAGTTTTAAACCTCAATAATTGTTATTTAGTGCCAGCTTTGAGCATGAACATTGTATCAGGATCTCGTTTAATTCGAGATGGCTACTCATTTAAATCCGAGAATAATGGTTGTTCTATTTATATGAGAGATATGTTTTATGGTCATGCTCCGATGGTGAATGGTTTATTCTTAATGAATCTCGAGCGTAATGTTACACATATTCATAGTGTGAATACCAAAAGATGTAAGGTTGATAATGATAGTCCCACATACTTGTGGCACTGCCGCCTTGGTCACATAGGTGTCAAACGCATGAAGAAGCTCCATGCAGATGGACTTTTGGAGTCTCTTGATTACGAATCATTTGACACGTGCGAACCATGCCTCATGGGTAAAATGACCAAGACTCCGTTCTCAGGAACAATGGAGCGAGCAACCAACTTATTGGAAATCATACATACTGATGTGTGCGGTCCAATGAGTGTTGAGGCTCGCGGTGGCTATCGTTATGTTCTCACCCTCACTGATGACTTGAGTAGATATGGGTATGTCTACTTAATGAAACACAAGTCTGAGACCTTTGAAAAGTTCAAGGAATTTCAGAGTGAGGTTGAGAATCAACATGACAAGAAAATCAAGTTCTTGCGATCAGATCGTGGGGGAGAATACTTGAGTCACGAATTTGGCACACACTTAAGAAAATGTGGAATAGTTTCACAACTCACGCCGCCTGGAACACCTCAGCGTAATGGTGTGTCCGAACGTCGTAATCGCACTCTATTGGATATGGTGCGATCTATGATGTCTCTTACCGATCTACCGCTGTCATTTTGGGGCTATGCTTTAGAGACTGCTGCATTCACTTTAAATAGGGCTCCGTTGAAATCCGTTGAGACGACACCGTATGAATTATGGTTTGGGAAGAAACCTAAGCTGTCGTTTCTAAAAGTTTGGGGATGCGATGCTTATGTCAAGAAACTTCAACCTGAAAAGCTCGAACCCAAATCGGAAAAATGCGTCTTCATAGGATACCCTAAAGAAACTATTGGGTATACCTTCTACCTCAGATCCGAAGGCAAGATCTTTGTTGCCAAGAATGGGTCCTTTCTAGAGAAAGAGTTTCTCTCGAAAGAAATAAGTGGGAGGAAAGTAGAACTTGATGAAGTATTACCTCTTGAACCGGTAAGTGGCGCAGCTCAAGAAAATGTTCCTGAGGTGCCTGCACCGACTAGAGAGGAAGTTAATGATGATGATCATGAAACTTCAGATCAAGTTGCTACTGAACTTCGTAGGTCCACAAGGACACGTTCCGCACCAGAGTGGTACGGCAACCCTGTCTTGGAAATCATGTTGTTAGACAACGGTGAACCTTCGAACTATGAAGAAGCGATGGCGGGCCCGGATTCCGACAAATGGCTGGAAGCCATGAAATCCGAGATAGGATCCATGTATGAAAACGAAGTATGGACTTTGACTGACTTGCCCGATGATCGGCGAGCCATAGAAAATAAATGGATCTTTAAGAAGAAGACAGACGCGGATGGTAACGTAACCATCTATAAAGCTCGGCTTGTCGCTAAGGGTTATCGACAAGTTCAAGGGGTTGACTACGATGAGACTTTCTCACCCGTAGCGAAGCTGAAGTCCGTCCGAATCATGTTAGCAATTGCCGCATTCTATGATTATGAGATATGGCAAATGGACGTCAAAACGGCATTCCTTAATGGTTTCCTTAAGGAAGAATTGTATATGATGCAGCCGGAAGGTTTTGTCGATCCTAAGAATGCTGACAAGGTGTGCAAGCTCCAACGCTCGATTTATGGGCTGGTGCAAGCATCTCGGAGTTGGAACATTCGTTTTGATGAGATGATCAAAGCGTTTGGGTTTACGCAGACTTATGGAGAAGCCTGCATTTACAAGAAAGTGAGTGGGAGCTCTGTAGCATTTCTCATATTGTATGTGGATGACATACTGTTGATGGGAAATGATATAGAATTCTTGGAAAGCATAAAGGCCTACTTGAACAAGTGTTTTTCAATGAAGGACCTTGGAGAAGCTGCTTATATATTAGGCATCAAGATCTATAGAGATAGATCGAGACGCCTCATTGGTCTTTCACAGAGTACGTACCTTGACAAGATATTGAAGAAGTTCAAAATGGATCAGTCAAAGAAGGGGTTCTTGCCTGTATTGCAAGGTACGAGATTGAGCACGGCTCAATGCCCGACCACGGCAAAAGATAGAGAAAAGATGAGTGTTGTCCCCTATGCCTCGGCCATAGGGTCTATCATGTATGCTATGCTGTGTACCAGACCTGATGTAAACCTTGCCGTAAGGAAGGTACCAAAGTAATCCCAGCATGGAACACTGGACAGCGGTCAAGAATATCCTGAAGTACCTGAAAAGGACTAAGGATATGTTTCTCGTTTATGGAGGTGACGAAGAGCTCGTCGTAAAGGGTTACGTCGATGCTAGCTTCGACACAGATCTGGATGACTCTAAGTCACAAACCGGATACATGTATATTTTGAATGGTGGGGCAGTAAGCTGGTGCAGTTGCAAGCAAAGCGTTGTGGCGGGATCTACATGTGAAGCGAAGTACATGGCAGCCTCGGAGGCAGCACAAGAAGCAGTCTGGGTGAAGGAGTTCATTACCGACCTAGGAGTCATACCCAATGCGTCGGGCCCAATGACTCTCTTCTGTGACAACACTGGAGCTATTGTCCTTGCCAAGGAGCCCAGGTTTCACAGGAAGACCAGGCATATCAAGCGTCGCTTCAACTCCATTCGTGAAAGTGTTCAAAATGGAGACATAGAGATTTGTAAAGTACATACGGACCTGAATGTGGCAGATCCGTTGACTAAACCTCTCCCTAGAGCAAAACATGATCAACACCAGAACTGCATGGGTGTTCGATTCATCACAATGTAACTAGACTATTGACTCTAGTGCAAGTGGGAGACTGTTGGAAATATGCCCTAGAGGCAATAATAAAATGGTTATTATTATATTTCTTTGTTCATGATAATTGTCTATTGTTCATGCTATAATTGTGTTATCCGGAAATCGTAATACATGTGTGAATACATAGACCACAACACGTCCCTAGTGAGCCTCTAGTTGACTAGCTCGTTGATCAAAAGATAGTCATGGTTTCCTGACTATGGACATTGGATGTCATTGATAACGGGATCACATCATTAGGAGAATGATGTGATGGACAAGACCCAATCCTAAGCATAGCTCAAAGATCGTGTAGTTCGTTTGCTGTAGCTTTTCCGAATGTCAAGTATCATTTCCTTAGACCATGAGATTGTGCAACTCCCGGATACCGTAGGAGTGCCTTGGGTGTGCCAAACGTCACAACGTAACTGGGTGACTATAAAGGTACACTACAGGTATCTCCAAAAGTGTCTGTTGGGTTGGCACGAATCGAGACTGGGATTTGTCACTCCGTATGACGGAGAGGTATCTCTGGGCCCACTCGGTAATGCATCATCATAATGAGCTCAATGTGACCAAGTGGTTGATCACGGGATCATGCATTACGGCACGAGTAAAGTGACTTGCCGGTAACGAGATTGAACGAGGTATTGGGATACCGACGATCGAGTCTCGGGCAAGTAACGTACCGATTGACAAAGGGAATTGTATACGGATTGATTGAATCCTCGACATCGTGGTTCATCCGATGAGATCATCGTGGAGCATGTGGGAGCCAACATGGGTATCCAGATCCCGCTGTTGGTTATTGACCGGAGAGTCGTCTCGGTCATGTCTGCATGTCTCCCGAACCCGTAGGGTCTACACACTTAAGGTTCGGTGACGCTAGGGTTGTAGAGATATTAGTATGCAGTAACCCGAAAGTTGTTCGGAGTCCCGGATGAGATCCCGGACGTCACGAGGAGTTCCAGAATGGTCTAGAGGTAAAGATTTATATATAGGAAGTCTAGTTTCGGCCATCGGGAAGGTTTTGGGGGTCGCCGGGATTGTACCGGGACCACCGGAAGGGTCCCGGGGGTCCATCGGGTGGGGCCACCTATCCCGGAGGGCCCCATGGGCTGAATTGGGAGGGGAACCAGCCCCTAGTGGGCTGGTGCGCCCCCCTTGGGGGCGCCCCCCACTTGGCTTGGGGGGGAAGCCACCCCTTGGCCGCCGCCCCCTTGGAGATCCATCTCCCTAGGGCCGACGCCCCCAAGGCCCCTATATAAAGAATGGGGGAGGGAGGGCAGCCGCACCTTTGCTCTTGGGGCCTCCCTCTCCCTCCGTAACACCTCTCCTCCCCGCTTGCGCTTGGCGAAGCCCTGCCGGGATCCTGCTGCATCCACCACCACGCCGTCGTGCTGCTGGATCTTCATTAACCTCTCCTCCCCCTTGCTGGATCAAGAAGGAGGAGACGTCTTCCCAACCATACGTGTGTTGAACGCGGAGGTGCTGTCCGTTCGGCACTTGGTCATCGGTGATTTGGATCACGACGAGTACGACTCCATCAACCCCGTTCTCTTGAACGCTTCTGCGCGCGATCTACAAGGGTATGTAGATGCACTCCTCTCTCCCTTGTTGCTAGATGACTCCATATATTGATCTTGGTGATGCGTAGAAAATTTTAAAATTCTGCTATGTTCCCCAACACCATCTAAGGGGGCGACGACCACAAGGCAGATGGGGGCGCCCCTAAGGAGGCGACGGCCACAAGGCAGATGGAACCCTTGATGGGGCACCGCACCTCTCCTGGTTACATGAGATGGGGTGAGTGTTGGGAAAAACAACATGCAATTTCAAAAAAATCCTACGCTCATGCAAGATCTATCTAGGAGAAGCAAAGCAACAAGAGGGGGAGAGTGTGTCCATGTACCCTCGTAGACCGAAAGCGGAAGCGTTTGACAATGTGGTTGATGTAGTCGAACTTCTTCTCGTTACGACCGATCAAGCACCGAACGTACGTCACCTCCGAGTTCTGCACACGTTCATCTCGATGACGTCCCTCGAACTCTTGATCCAGCAAAGTGTCGAGGGAGAGTTCCGTCAGCACGACGGCATGGCGACGGTGATGGTGAAGTGATCCGCGCAGGGCTTCGCCTAAGCACTACGTGAATATGACCGGAGGCGTAAACTGTGGAGGGAGCACCACACACGGCTAATAGTGTTTGTTGTGTCTTCTAGGCGCCCCCTCCCCACATATATATAGGTGGGAGGGGAGGGGGGCAGCCATGGGGCGCCCCAAGTAGGAGGAATCCTACTTGGGGGCCTCCTCCAATTCGGCCTCCCCCTTTCCTTATCTCTGGAGGAGGGAAGGAAAGAGGGGAGAGGGGAAAGGAAGGGGGAATCCTATATCCTCTATTTCCTTCCCCCCTTTTCCTTTCTCCACTTAGGCCGGCCCATATGGGGGCGCACCAGCCCCTTAGGGGCTGGTCTGTCCCGCCATTGGCCCAATAAGGCCCTTATCTTTGCCGGGGGGGGGTGCCCAGAACACCTTCCGGTGAGCCGATACGTACCTGGTACCCCCGAAACACTTCTGGTGTCCGAATACTATCATCCTGAAGGAAATATGCCCTAGAGGCAATAATAAAGTTGTTATTTATATTTCCTTATATCATGATAAATGTTTATTATTCATGCTAGAATTGTATCAACCGGAAATTTAGTACATGTGTGAATACATAGACAAACAGAGTGTCACTAGTATGCCTCTACTTGACTAGCTCATTGAATCAATGATGGTTATGTTTCCTGACCATAGATATGAGTTATCATTTGATTAACGGGATCACATCATTGGAGAATGATGTGATTGACTTGACCCATCCGTTAGCTTAGCACGATGATCGTTTAGTTTGTTGATATTGCTTTCTCCATAACTTATACATGTTCCTCTAACTATGAGATTATGCAACTCCCGAATACTAGAGGAACACTTAGTGTGCTATCAAACGTCACAAGGTAACTGGGTGACTATAAAGATGCTCTACAAGTGTCTCCGGTGGTGTTTGTTGAGTTGGCATAGATCGAAATTAGGATTTGTCACTCCGTGTATTGGAGAGGTATCTCTGGGCCCTCTCGGTAATGCACATCACTATAAAGCCTTGCAAGCAATGTGAATAATGAGTTAGTTGCGGGATGGTGCATTACGGAACGATTAAAGAGACTTGCCGGTAACGAGATTGAACTAGGTATTGAGATACCGACGATCGAATCTCGGGCAAGTAACATACCGATGACAAAGGGAACAACGTATATCGTTATGCGTTTTGACCGATAAAGATCTTCGTAGAATATGTGGGTGGCAATATGAACATCCAGGTTCCGCTATTGGTTATTGACCAGAGACGTGTCTCGGTCATGTCTACATAGTTCTCGAACCCGTAGGGTCTGCACGCTTAACGTTCGGTGATGATCGGTATTATGAGTGTGTTTTGATGTACCGAAGATAGTTTGGAGTCCCGAATGTGATCACAGACATGATGAGGAGTCTCCAAATGGTCGAGACATAAATATTTATACATTGAATGACTATATTCGGACACCGGATGAGTTCCGGGGGTCACTGGATAATTATCAGAGTGTCGGGGGTTATCGGAACCCCCGGGGGAACTAATGGGCCAACATGGGCCTTCTGAGAGAGAGGAGGGGGCCTTAGGGCTGCCTCCCTTGAGGAGTCCGAATTGGACAAGGAGGGGGCGGCACCCCCTCTTTCCCTCCCTCTCTCCCTCTCATTCCTTCCCCCTTCCTCCCCCTAGTTGGACTAGGAAAAGAGGAGTCCTACTACTAGGAGGAGGACTCCTCCCCTCCTTGGCGCGCCCCAGGGGTTGGCCGGCCTCCCCCCTTGCTCCTTTATATATGGGGGCAGGGGGCACCCTAGAACACACAAGTTGATCATTGATCTCTTAGCCGTGTGCGGTGCCCCCTCCACCATAATCCACCTCAGTCATATCGTCGTAGTGCTTAGGCAAAGCCCTGCGCCGGTAGCTTCATCATCACCGTCATCACGCCGTCATGCTGACAAAGCTCTCCCTCGACACTCAGCTAGATCGAGTTCATGGGACGTCACCGAGCCGAACATGTGCAGATCGCGGAGGTGCCGTACTTTTGGTACTAGGATTGGTCGGATCATGAAGACATACGACTACATCAACCGCGTTGTCATAACGCTTCCGCTTATGGTCTACGAGGGTACGTGGACAACACTCTTCCCCTCTCGTTGCTATGCATCACCATGATAGATCTTGCGTGTGCGTAGGATTTTTTTTGAAATTAATGTGTTACCCAACACTGGCATCCGAGCGAGGTCTATGCGTAGATGTTATATGGATGAGTAGAACACAAATGAGTTGTGGGCGTGGGTATATACATATTGCTTGCCGTCACTAGTTGATTCTTGATTCAGCGGTATTGTTGGATGAAGCGGCTCAGACCGACATTACGCGTACGCTTATGCGAGACTGGTTCTACCAAAGTGCTTCGCACATAGGTGGCTGGTGGGTGTCAGTTTCTCCAACTTTAGTTGAATCGGATTCAATGAACAGGGTTCTTTCTAAAGATCAAAAAGCAATCACTATACTGCATTGTGTCTTTTGATGCGTAGGTAAGAACGGTTCTTGCTCAACCCGTAGCAGCCACGTAAAACTTGCAATAACAAAGTAGAGGACGTCTAACTTGTTTTTGTAGGGCATGTTGTGATGTGATATGGTCAAGACATGATGCTAAATTTTATTGTATGAGATGATCATGTTTTGTAACATAGTTATCGGCAACTGGAAGGAGCCATATGGTTGTCACTTTATTGTATGAAATGCAATCACCATGTAATTGCTTTACTTTATCACTAAGCGTTAGCGATAGTCGTAGAAGCAATAGTTGGCGAGACGACAACGATGCTTTGATGGAGATCAAGATGTCAAGCCGGTGACGATGGTGATCATGACGGTGCTTTGGAGATGGAGATCAAAGGCACAAGATGATGATGGCCATATCATATCACTTATATTGATTGCATGTGATGTTTATCCTTTATGCATCTTACTTTGCTTAGTTCGGCGGTAGCATTATAAGATGACCTCTCACTAAAATTCAAGGTATAAGTGTTCTCCCTGAGTATGCACTGTTGCTACAGTTCGTCGTGCCGAGACACCATGTGATGATCGGGTGTGATAAGCTCTACGTTCACATACAACGGGTGCAAGCCAGTTTTGCACACGCAGAATACTCGGGTTAAACTTGATGAGCCTAGCATATGCAGATATGGCCTCGTAATAGTGTGACCGAAAGGTCGAGCGTGAATCATATAGTAGATATGATCAACATAGTGATGTTCACCATTGAAAATTACTCCATCTCACGTGATGATCGGACATGGTTTAGTTGATATGGATCACGTGATCACTTAGATGATTAGAGAGATGTCTATCTAAGTGGGAGTTCTTAAGTAATTTGATTAATTGAACTTTAATTTATCATGAACTTAGTACCTGATAGTATTTTGCATGTCTATGTTGTTGTAGATAGATGGCTCATCCTGTTGTTTCGTTGAATTTTAATGCGTTCCTAGAGGTAGCTAAGTTGAAAGATGATGGTAGCAACTATACGGACTGGGTCCATAACTTGAGGATTATCCTCATTGCTACATAGAAGAATTACGTCCTGGAAGCACCGCTAGGTGAAAAACCCGCTGCAGGAGCAACGCCAGATGTTGTGAACACCCGGCAGAGCAAAGCTGATGACTACTCGATAGTTCAGTGTGCCATGCTTTACGGCTTAGAACCGGGACTTCAACGATGTTTTGAACGTCATGGAGCATATGAGATGTTCCAGGAGTTGAAGTTAATATTTCAAGCAAATGCCAGGATTGAGAAATATGAAGTCTCCAATAAGTTCTACAGCTACAAAATGAAGGAGAATAGTTCTGTCAGTGAACATATACTCAGAATGTCTGGGTACCACAACCACTTGACTCAGATGGGAGTTAATCTTCCTGATGATAGTGTCATTGACAGAGTTCTTCAATCATTGCCACCAAGCTACAAGAGCCTCGTGATGAACTATAATATGCAAGGGATGTATAAGACTATTCCTGAGCTCTTCACAATGCTAAAGGCTGCAGAGGTAGAAATCAAGAAGGAGCATGAAGTGTTGATGGTCAATAAGACCACTAGTTTCAAGAAAAAGGGTAAAGGGAAGAAGGGGAACTTCAAGAAGAATAGCAGGCCAGTTGCTGCTCAAGTGAAGAAACCCAAGTCTGAACCTAAGCCTGAAACTGAGTGCTTCTATTACAAAGGGACTGGTCACTGGAAGCAGAGCTGCCCCAAGTATTTGGCGGAGAAGAAGGATGGCAAAGTGAAAGGTATATTTGATATACATGTTATTGATGTGTACCTTACTAATGCTCGCAGTAGCGCCTGGGTATTTGATACTGGTTCTGTTGCTAATATTTGCAACTCGAAACAGGGGCTATGGATTAAGAGAAGATTGGCTAAGGACGAGGTGACGATGTGCGTGGGAAATGATTCCAAAGTCGATGTGATCGCCGTCGGCAAGCTACCTCTACATCTACCTTCGGGATTAGTGTTAGACCTAAATAATTGTTATTTGGTGCCAGCGTTGAGCATGAACATTATATCCGGATCTCGTTTGATGCAAGATGGATATTCATTTAAATCAGAGAATAATGGTTGTTCTATTTATATGAGTAATATCTTTTATGGTCATGCACCCTTGACGAGTGGTCTATTTTTACTAAATCTTGATAGTAGTGATACACATGTTCATAGTATTGAAGCCAAAAGATGCAGAGTTGATAATGATAGTGCAACTTATTAGTGGTACTACCGTTTGGGTCATATTGGTGTAAAGCGCATGAATAAACTCCATTCTGATGGACTTCTGGAATCACTTGATTATGAATCACTTGGTACTTGCGAACCATGCCTCATGGATAAGATGACTAAAACTCCGTTCTCCAGAACAATGGAGCGAGCAACAGAGTTATTGGAAATCATACATACTGATGTATGTGGTCCAATGAACATTGGGCTCGCAGCGGATATCGTTATTTTCTCACCTTCATAGATGATTTGAGCAGATATGGGTATATCTACTTAATGAAACATATGTCTGAAACATTTGAAAAGTTCAAATAATTTCATAGTGAAGTGGAAAATCATCGTAACAAGAAAATAAATTTCTACGATCTGATCGTGGAGGGGGAATATTTGAGTTACGAGTTTAGTCTTCATTAGAAACAATGCGGAATAGTTTCGCAACTCACGCCACTCGGAACACCACAGCGTAATGGTGTGTCCGAATGTCGCAATCGTACTTTACTAGATATAGTGCGATCTATGATGTCTCTCACGGATTTACCGCTATCATTTTGGGGTTATGCTTTAGAGACGGCTGCATTCACGTTAAATAGGGCACCATCTAAATCCATTGAGACGACGCCTTATGAACTGTGGTTTGGCAAGAAACCCAAGTTGTCATTTCTCAAAGTTTGGCGCTGCGATGCTTAGGTGAAAAAGCTTCAACCTGATAAGCTCGAACCCAAATCAGAGAAATGTGTCTTCATAGGATACCCAAAAGAGACTACTGGGTACACCTTCTATCACAGATCCAAAGGCAAGATATTCGTTGCTAAGAATGGCTCCTTTCTAGAGAAGGAGTTTCTCTCGAAAGAAGTGAGTGGGAGGAAAGTAGAACTTGATAAGGTAATTGTACATGCTCCCTTATTGGAAAGTAGTTCATCACTGAAATCAGTTCCAGTGATTCCTACACCAGTAAGTGAGGAAGCTAATGATGATGATCATGAAACTTCTGATCAAGTTACTACCGAACCTTGTAGGTCAACCAGAGTAAGATCCGCACCAGAGTGGTACGGTAATCCTGTTCTGGAGGTCATGTTACTTGACCTTGATGAACCTACGAACTATGAGGAAGCGATGATGAGCCTAGATTTCGCAAAATGGCTTGAAGCCATGAAATCTGAGATGGGATCCATGTATGAGAACAAGGTAATGACTTTGGTTGACTTGCCCATTGATCGGCAGGCCATAGAGAATAAATGGATCTCCAAGAAGAAGACTGACGCTGACGGTAATGTTATTGTCTACAAATCTCAACTTGTTGCAAAAGGTTTTCAACAAGTTCAAGGAGTTGACTATGATGAGACCTTCTCACCCGTAGCGATGCTTAAGTGCGTCCGAATCATGTTAGCAATTGCCGCATTTTATGATTATGAAATTTAGCAAATGGATGTCAAAACTGCATTCCTTAATGGATATCTTAAAGAAGAGTTGTATATGATGCAACCAGAAGGTTTTGTCAATCCAAAAGGTTCTAAAAAGTGTGCAAGCTCCAATGATCCATTTATGGGCTGGTGCAAGCCTCTCGGAGTTGGAATATACGCTTTGATAGTGTGATCAAAGCATATGGTTTTATACAGACTTTTGGAGAAGCCTGCATTTACAAGAAAGTGAGTGGGAGCTCTGTAGCATTTCTGATATTATATGTAGATGACATATTGTTGATCGAAAATGATACTGAATTTCTGAAAAGCATAAAAGGATACTTGAATAATAATTTTTCAATGAAAGACCTCGGCGAAGCTGCTTATATATTGGGCATCAAGATTTATAGAG
Organism: Triticum aestivum; assembly: GCF_018294505.1. Lineage (NCBI taxonomy): Eukaryota > Viridiplantae > Streptophyta > Magnoliopsida > Poales > Poaceae > Triticum > Triticum aestivum. The sequence continues at coordinate 177,967,329 of NC_057797.1, read as the reverse complement.
ATAGATCAAGACGCTTAATTGTACTTTCACAAAGCACATACCTTGATAAAGCTTTGAAGAAGTTCAAAATGGATCAAGCAAAGAAAGGGTTCTTGCCTGTGTTACAAGGTGTGAAGTTGAGTCAGACTAAATGCCCGATCACTGCAGAAGATAGAGAGAAAATGAAAGTCATTCCCTATGATTCAGCCATAGGTTCTATCATGTATGCAATGCTGTGTACCAGACTTGATGTGTGCCTTGCTATTAGTTTAGTAGGGAGGTACCAAAGTAATCCAGGAGTGGATCACTGGACAACAGTCAAGAACATCCTGAAATACCTGAAAAGGACTAAGGATATGTTTCTCGTTTATGGAGGTGACAAAGAGCTCATCTTAAACGGTTACGTTGATGCAAGCTTTGACACTAATCCGGATGACTCTAAGTCACAAACCGGATACGTATTTTTTTAAAATGGTGGAGCTGTCAGTTGGTGCAGTTCCAAGCAGAGCGTCATGGCGGGATCTACGTGTGAAGAGGAGTACATAGCTGCTTCAGAAGCATCAAATGAAAGAGTTTGGATGAAGGAGTTCATATCCGATCTAGGTGTGATACCTAGTGCATCGGGTCCACTGAAAATCTTTTGTGACAATATTGGTGCAATTGCCTTGGCAAAGGAATCCAGATTTCACAAGAGAACCAAGCACATCAAGAGACGCTTCAATTCCATCCGTGACAAGTCAAGGAGGGAGACATAGATATTTTCAAGATACATACGGATCTGAATGTTGCAGACCGTTGACTAAGCCTCTCTCACGAGCAAAACATGATCAACACCAAGACTCCATGGGTGTTAGAATCATTACAATGTAATCTAGATTATTGACTCTAGTGCAAGTGGGAGACTAGAGGAAATATGCCCTAGAGGCAATAATAAAGTTATTATTTATATTTCCTTATATCATGATAAATTTTTATTATTCATGCTAGAATTGTATTAACCAGAAACTTAGTACATGTGTGAATACATAGACAAACAGAGTGTCACTAGTATGCCTCTACTTGACTAGCTCGTTGAATCAATGATGGTTATGTTTCCTGACCATAGACACGCGTTGTCATTTGATTAACGGGATCACATCATTGGAGAATGATGTGATTGACTTGACTCATCCGCTAGCTTAGCATGATGATCGTTTAGTTTGTTGCTATTGCTTTCTCCATAACTTATACATGTTCCTATGACTATGAGATCATGCAACTCCGAATACCAGAGGAACACTTAGTGTGCTATCAAACGTCACAACGTAACTGGGTGACTATAAAGATGCTCTACAGGTGTCTCCGATGGTGTTTGTTGAGTTGGCATAGATCGAGATTAGGATTTGTCACTCTGTGTATCGGAGAGGTATCTTTGGGCCCTCTCGATAATGTACATCACTATAAAGCCTTGCAAGCAATGTGACTAATGAGTTAGTTGCGGGATGGTGTATTATAGAACGAGTAAAGAGACTTGCGGGTAATGAGATTGAACTAGGTATTGAGATACCGACGATCGAATCTCGGGCAAGTAACATACCGATGACAAAGGGAACAACGTATATCGTTATGCGGTTTAACCGATAAAGATCTTCGTAGAATATGTGGGAGACAATATGAACATCCAGGTTCCGCTATTGGTTATTGACCGGAGACGTGCCTCGGTCATGTCTACATAGTTCTCGAACCAGTAGGGTCCGCACGCTTAATGTTCGGTGACGATCGATATTATGAGTTTATGTGTTTTGATGTACCGAAGATAATTCAGAGTCCCGGATGTGATCACAGACATGACGAGGAGTCTCGAAATGGTCGAGACATAAATATTGATATATTGGATGACTATATTCAGACAACGGATGAGTTCCATGGGTCACCAGATAATTATCAGAGTGCCGGGGGTTATCGGAACTCCCGGGGGAACTAATGGGCCAACATGGGCCTTGTGTGTGAGAGAGAGGAGGGGGCCTTAGGGCTGGCCGCCCCCCCTTGAGGAGTCCGAATTGGACAAGGAGGGGGGCGGCGCCCCCTCTTTTCCTCCCTCTCCCCATCTCCTTCATTCCCCCTTCCTCCTCCTAGTTGGACTAGGAAAAGAGGAGTCCTACTCCTACTAGGAGGAGGACTCCTCCCCTCCTTGGTGCCCCCAGGGGCCGGCCGGCCTCCCCCTTGCTCCTTTATATACGGGGGTAGGAGGCACCCTAGAACACACAGGTTGATCATTGATCTCTTAGCCGTGTGCGGTGCCCCCCTCCACCATAATCCACCTCGGTCATATCATCATAGTGCTTAGGCGAAGCCCTGCGCCGGTAGCTTCATCATCACCATCATCACGTTGTCGTGCTGACAAAGCTCTCCCTCGACACTCAGCTGGATCGAGAGTTCGTGGGACATCACCGAGCCGAACGTGTGCCGATCACGGAGGTGCCGTACTTTCGGTACTAGGATCGGTTGATACGTCCATTTTGCATCATGGTTTTATATCGATATTTATTGCATTATGGGCTGTTATTAGACATTATGTCACAATACTTATGCTTATTCTCTCTTATTTTACAATGTTTACATGAAGAGGGAGAATGCCGGCAGCTGGAATTCTGGGCTGGAAAAGGAGCAAATATTAGAGACCTATTCTGCACAGCTCCATAGTCCTGAAACTCCACGGGAGTCATTTTCATAATATAAAAAAATATTGGCGAAGGAAGCACCAGAGGGGGCCCACCCACCATCCATGAGGGTGGGGGGCGCGCCCTACCCCTGGGCGCGCCCCTGCCTCGTTGGCCCCCTGGCAGGCCTCCGGTGCCCATCTTCTGCTATATGAAGTCTTTCGTTCGAGAAAGAAATCATAAGCAATCTTACGGGACGAAACTCCGCCGCCACGAGGCGTAACCTTGGCGAAACCAATCTAGGGCTCCGGCGGAGCTGTTCTGCCAGGGAAACTTCCCTCCGGGAGGGCGAAATCATCACCACCACCATCATCATCGATCCTCTCAGTGGGAGGGGGTCAATCTCCATCAACATATTCACCAGCACCATCTCATCTCAAACCCTAGTTCTTCTCTTGTATCCAATCTTTGTCTCAAAACCTCATATTGGTACCTGTGGGTTGCTAGTAGTGTTGATTACTCCTTGTAGTTGATGCTAGTTGGTTTATTTGGTGGAAGATCATATGTTCAGATCCTTTATGCATATTAATACCCCTCTGATTATGAACATGAATATGATTTGTGAGTATTTACTTTTGTTCCTGAGGACATGGGAGAAGTCTTGCTATAAGTAGTCATGTGAATTTGGTATTCGTTCGATATTTTGATGAGATGTATGTTGTCTATCCTCTAGTGGTGTCATGTGAACATCGACTACATTACACTTCACCATTGTTTAGGCCTAGAGGAAGGCATTGGGAAGTAATAAGTAGGTGATGGGTTGCTAGAGCGACAGAAGCTTAAACCCTAGTTTATGAGTTGCTTCATAAGGGGCTGATTTGGATCCATATGTTTCATGCTATGGTTAGGTTTACCTTAATACTTCTTTTGTAGTTGCGGATGCTTGCAAGAGGGGTTAATCATAAGTGGGATGCTTGTCCAAGGAAGGGCAGTACCCAAGAACTGGTCCACCCACATATCAAATTATCAAAGTATCGAACGCGAATCATATGAACGTGATGAAAACTAGCTTGACGATAATTCCCATGTGTCCTCAGGAGCGTTTTCCTTTATATAAGAGTTTGTCCACGCTTGTCCTTTGCTACAAAAAAGATTGGTCCATCTTGCTGAACCTTATTTACATTTATTACTTGTTACCTATTACAAATTACCTTATCACAAAACTATCTGTTACCGATAATTTCAGTGCTTGTAGAGAATACCTTACTGAAAACTGCTTATCATTTCCTTCTGCTCCTCGTTGGTTCGACACTCTTACTTATCGAAAGGACTACGATAGATCCCCTATACTTGTGGGTCATCAAGACTCTTTTCCGGCGCCGTTGCCGGGGAGTAAAGCGCCTTTGGTAGGTGGAATTTGGTAAGGAAAAATTTATATAGTGTGCTGAAATTTACTGTCACTTGTTACTATGGAACATAATCCTTTGAGGGGCTTGTTCGGGGTATCTTCACCCTAACCAGTAGAGAAAAGAGTTGCTCCTCAACCTACTGAACCTACTGAAAATGTTTACTTTGAAATTCCTTCGGGTATGATAGAGAAACTACTAGCTAATCCTTTTACAGGAGATGGAACATTGCATCCCGATTTGCACCTAATCTATGTGGATGAAGTTTGTGGATTATTTAAGCTTGCAGGTATGCCCGAGGATGTTATCAAGAAGAAAGTCTTCCCTTTATATTTGAAGGGAAAGGCATTGACATGGTTTAGGCTATGTGATGATATGGGATCATGGAACTACAACCGATTGAAATTGGAATTTCATCAGAAGTTTTATCCTATGCATCATGTTCATCGTGATCGTAATTATATATATAATTTTTGGCCTCGCGCAGGAGAAAGCATCGCTCAAGCTTGGGGGAGCCTTAAGTCAATGTTATATTCATGCCCCAATCATGATCTCTCAAGAGAAATTATTATTCAAACTTTTTATGCTCGACTTTCTCTCGATAATCGCTCCATGCTCGATACTTCTTGCACTGGCTCTTTTATGATGAAGACTATTGAATTCAAATGGGATTTATTGGAAAGAATTAAACGCAACTTTGAATATTGGGATCTCGACGAAGGTAAGGAGTCCGGTATAATACCTAAGTTTGATTGTGTTAAATCTTTTATGGATACCGATGCTTTCCGTGAATTTAGCACTAAATATGGACTTGACTCTGAGATAGTAGCTTCTTTCTGTGAATCCTTTGCTACTCATGTTGATCTCCCTAAGGAGAAGTGGTTTAAATATAATCCTCCCATTGAAGTAAAAGTAGTTGCACCTATTAAAGTTGAAGAAAAGACTATCACTTATAATGATTCTGTTGTTCCTACTGCTTATATTGAGAAACCACCTTTCCCTGTTAGAATAAAGGATCATGCTAAAGCTTCAACTGTGATTCGTAAGAGTAATACTAGAACACCTACACCCTCTGAGCAAATTAAAGTTGAACCTAGTATTGCTATGGTTAAAGATCTCTTGGCCGATAATATTGATGGGCATGCTATTTACTTTTGTGATGAAGCTGCTAGAATTGCTAGACCTGACACTAAAAATAAACATAGACCTGTTGTAGGCATGCTTGTTATTTATGTTAAAATAGGAGATCATTGCTATCATGTCTTATGTGATATGGGTGCTAGTGCAAGTGCAATACCTCATTCCTTATATAAAGAAATTATGCATGATATTGCACCTGCTGAGATAGAGGAAATTGATGTTACAATTGAGCTTGCCAATAGAGACACTATTCACCAGTTAGGATTGTTAGAGATGTTGAAGTCTTGTGTGGGAAAGTTAAATATCCTGCTGATTTTCTTGTTCTTGGTTCCAGGCAAGATAACTTTTGTCCCATTATATTTGGTAGACCCTTCTTGAATACTGTTAATGCTAGGATAGATTGCAAAAAGGATGTTGTTACTATTGGTTTGGGGGATATGTCTCATGAGTTTAATTTTGCTAGATTTCGTAGACAACCCCATGAGAAAGAATTGCCTAGTAAAGATGAAATTATTGGTCTTGCTTCTATTGACGTGCCTCCTAATGATCCTTTTGAACAATATCTGCTCGGCCACGAAAATGATATGTTTATGAATGAAAGAAGGGAAATAGATGAAGTATTGTTTAAACAGGGATCTATTTTGAAACACAACTTGCCTGTTGAAATCCTAGGGGATCCTCCTCCACCCAAGGGTGATCCCGTGTTTGAGCTTAAACCTTTATTTGATACTCTTTAATATGCTTCTCTTGATGAGAAAGAGATATATCCTGTTATTATTAGTGCTAACCTTTCAAAGCATGAAGAAAAGAATTACTGAAAATTCTCAAGAAGCACCGTGCTGCTATTGGATATACTCTTGATGATCTTAAGGGCATTAGTCCCACTCTATGCCAGCACAAAATAAAATTGGAGAAAGACGCGAAACCGGTTGTTGATCACCAACGATGGTTAAATCCTAAGATGAAAGAAGTGGTAAGAAGAGAAATACTAAAGCTTCTGGAGGCAGGTATAATTTATCCCGTTGCTGATAGTCAGTGGGTAAGTCTTGTCCATTGTGTCCCTAAGAAGGGAGGTATTACTGTTGTTCCTAATGATAAAGATGAATTGATCCCACAAAGAATTATTACAGGTTATAGAATGGTAATTGATATCTGCAAATTAAATAAAGCTACTAAAAAGGATCATTACCCTTTACCTTTTATTGATCAAATGCTAGAAAGATTGTCCAAACATACACATTATTTGCTTTCTAGATGGTTATTCTGGTTTCTCTCAAATACCTGTGTCAAAAGAGGATCAAGAAAAGACAACTTTTACTTGCCCTTTTGGTACCTTTGCTTATAGACGTATGCCTTTTGGTTTATGCAATGCACCTGCTACCTTTCAAAGATGTATGACTGCTATATTCTCTGACTTTTGTGAAAAGATTGTTGAGGTTTTCATGGATGATTTCTCTGTATATGGAACTTCTTTTGATGATTGCTTAAGCAACCTTGATTAAGTTTTGCAGAGATGTGAAGAAACTAATCTTGTCTTGAACTGGGAGAAGTGCCACTTTATGGTTAATGAAGGTATTGTCTTGGGGCATAAAATTTCTAAAAAAGGTATTGAAGTTGATAAAGCTAAAGTTTATGCTATTGAAAAGATGTCGTGCCCTAAGGACATTAAAGGTATATGAAGTTTCCTTGGTCATGCCGGTTTTTATAGGAGGTTCATTAAGGACTTCTCTAAAATTTCTAGGCCTCTGACTAATCTCTTACAAAAAGATGTTCCATTTGTCTTTGATGATGATTGTGTAGAAGCATTTGAAATACTTAAGAAAGCCTTGATTTCTGCACCTATTGTTCAACCACATGATTGGAATTTACCCTTTGAAATCATGTGTGATGCTAGTGACTATGCTGTAGGGGCTGTTCTAGGACAAAGAGTTGATAAGAAATTAAATGTTATCCAATATGCTAGTAAGACTCTAGACAGTGCCTGAGGGAGTCCTGGATTAGGGGGTCTCCGGACAGCCAGACTATATCCTTTGGCCGGACTGTTGGACTATGAAGATACAAGATTGAAGACTTCATCTCGTGTCCGGATAGGACTCTACTTGGCGTGGAAGGCAAGCCAGGCAATTCGGATATGTATATCTCCTCCTTTGTAACCGACCTTGTGTAACCCTAGCCCTTTCCGGTGTCTATATAAACTAGAGGGTTTTAGTCTGTAGGACAACATACAATCATACCATAGGGTAGCTTCTAGGGTTTAGCCTCCCCGATCTTGTAATACTCATATCATCAAGAATAAATCAAGCAGGACGTAGGGTTTTACCTCCATCAAGAGGGCTCGAACCTGGGTAAAACATCGTGTCCCCTGCCTCCTGTTACCATCTGCCTTAGACGCACAGTTCGGGACCCCCTACCCGAGATCCGCCGGTTTTGACACCGACATTGGTGCTTTCATTGAGAGTTCCTCTGTGTCGTTGCCGTTAGGCTTGATGGATCCTACGATCATCGATAGCGATGCAGTCCAGGGTGAGACTTTTCTCCGCGGACAGATCTTTGTGTTCGGCGGCTTCGCATTGCGAGCCAACTCGCTTGGCCATCTGGAGCAGATCGAAAGTTACGCCCCTGGCCACCAGGTCAGGTTTGGAAGATTAAACTACACGGTCGATATCCGCGGAGACTTGATCTTCGACGGATTCGAGCCCCTGCCTTGTGCGCCACGCGGTCACGATGAGTACGATTTAGCTCTACCATTGGACCATATTCAGGAGATCGCACCGGCAGCCGCTCCAACCCTCAATTCGGAGCCGGTTTCGCCATCCGTGGACGGGTGGATAGACCCCATCATGGAGGTCGTACCCTCTGCGGCGATCGAGCCGAATATCGACCTTACCCTTTATGAGAGCCGTTTTGCCAAACTGCCAGATCCTTCTCCGGCCATGGACTCCGAACCGCCTGCGCCCGTTCCTATCAAATCCGATTGGGCGCCGATCATGGAGTTTACCTCTGCGGATATTTTTCAGCACTCGCCCTTTGGCGGCATACTGAACTCATTAAGGTCTCTTTCCTTGTCAGAAGGATCCTGGCCGAACTATGTCCAGCAGGATTGGGATGCGGATGATGAAGAAATTCGCCGCCCACCCACCACCCACTTAGTAGCCACTATCAATGACTGAACCGACATGCTCGACTTCGACTCTGAATACATCGACGGTACGGACGATGATGCGGGAGTCGAAGAGGAACCACTGCCCACAAGGCACTGGACAGCCACCTCATCATACGATATATACATGGTGGACACACCCAAAGAAGGCAATCACAATGAGACAATGGAGGATGACCCCTCCAAGAAGCAACCCAAGCGCCGGCGTCAGCGGCGCTGCTCTAAGTCCCGCCAAGGCAAAAGTGGTGATATCGGCACCGGAGATAATAGCACTCCGGACAGTGCCGAAGACAACAACAATCCCCTCCAGCAAGATTTAGAGCAGGAGGATGGAGGAGCTAGCCCTCCTGAGAGAGCGGCAGATGGAGAAATAATTACATGCCCCCCTCCGAAGACGAGGCAAGCCTTGGCGATGACGAATTCGCCATGCCAGAGGATCCCGTCGAACAAGAGCGCTTCAAGCGCCGGCTTATAGACATGGCAAATAGCCTTAAGAAAAAGCAGCAACAGCTTCAAGCTGATCAAGATTTGCTAGCTGACAGATGGACTGAAGTCCTGGCGGCCGAAGAGTATAAACTCGAACGCCCCTCCAAGAGTTACCCAAAATGCAGGTTGCTACCCCGACTGGAGGAGGAAGCACCAAAACCTACATCCCTGGCGTATGACGCGGCTGATCGGCCACCTCGTGGCCGCGACAGAGAGACATTCCAGCCAAAAGCTCAGCCCGCACCCCGACGTCATTCAAATAAAAAGGCATGGGGAAATACGCCAGACCTGCGAGACGTATTGGAGGACAAAGCAAAACATGCAAGATCGATCTACAGATCACGAGGGCGCGCCACTATGCGAGACGATAATCGTCACACCGGATATAGTAAAAGTAAGTCCGGCCGGGCCGAACACAGCGGGCAAGACTCATTCGAGCGGCATCGCGATATGCCCAGTACAGAGGCGCCGCACACCCCTTATGCTTCACAGACGAAGTAATGGATCATCAAATTCCAGAGGGTTTCAAACCCGTAAATATAGAATCATACGACGACACAACAGATCCTGCGGTATGGATCGAGGATTTCCTCCTGCACATTCACATTGCCCCCGGTGATGACCTACATGCCATTAAATACCTCCCACTCAAACTCAAAGGACCAGCTCAGCATTGGCTCAACAGCTTGCCAGCAGAGTCCATTGGCTGTTGGGAAGATCTGGAAGTTGCATTCCTCGACAACTTTCAGGGCACTTACGTGCGACCACCAGATGCTGATGACTTGAGCCACATAATTCAGCAGCCATAGGAATCGGCCAGGCAATTTTGGACACGGTTCCTAACAAAGAAAAATCAAATCGTCGACTGTTCGGATGCAGAGGCCCTAGCAGCTTTCAAGCACAACATCCGCGACGAGTGGCTAGCCCGACACCTTGGTCAGTAAAAGCCGAAATCTATGGCAGCCCTCATGACACTCATGACCCACTTTTGCGCGGGAGAAGACAGCTGGCTGGCTCGCAGTAATAACATATCAAAGAACCATGGTACTTCGGATACCAAGGACGGCAATGGCAGGTCACGTCGCAACAAGCATAAGCACCGCATTAACAGCGACAATACCGAGGATACGACAGTCAATGCCGGATTCAAAGGCTCTAAACTCGGTCAGCGGAAAAAGCCATTCAAAAGAAGCACTCCGGACCCGTCTAGTTTGGACTGTATACTCGATCGCTCGTGTCAAATACATGGCACCCCCGACAAGCCAGCCAACCACACCAACAGGGATTGTTGGGTGTTCAAGCAGGCCAGCAAGTTAAATGCCAAACACAAAGATAAGGGGTCACATAGCGATGACGAGGAGCCCCGGCAGCCGAACACCGGAGGACAAAAGAGGTTCCCCCCACAAGTGCAGACGGTGAACATGATATACGCAACCCACATCCCCAAAAGGGAGCGGAAGCATGCGCTCAGGGACGTATATGCGTTGGAGCCAGTCACCCCCAAGTTCAATCCATGGTCCTCCTGTCTGATCACCTTCGATCGTAGGGACCACCCCACTAGCATCCGTCATGGTGGATTCGCCGCACTGGTCCTAGACCCAATCATTGACAGATTTCACCTCACTCGAGTCCTAATGGACGGCGGCAGCAGCCTGAACCTGCTTTATCAGGACACAGTGCGCAAAATGGGTATAGACCCCTCAAGGATCAAACCCACTAAAACGACCTTTAAAGGCGTCATACCAGGTGTAGAGGCCCATTGCACAGGCTCAGTAACACTGGAAGTGGTCTTCGGATCTCCGGATAACTTCCGAAGCGAATAGTTAATCTTCGACATAGCCCCGTTCCGCAGTGGCTACCATGCACTGCTCAGGCGAACCACATTTGCAAGATTCAATGCAGTACCGCATTATGCATATCTCAAGCTCAAGATGCCAGGACCTCGGGGGGTCATCACAGTCAATGGAAACACAAAGCGCTCTCTCCGCACGGAGGAGCACACTGCGGCCCTCGCAGCAGAGGCGCAAAGCAGCCTCTTAAGGCAATCCACTAGTTCGGCGATTAAGGACCCGGACAACTTCAAGCGCGCACGGAGTAGTCGGCAAATGGACCACCTGGCACGTCCCGAGCTCGCATAGCAATGCGGCCCCCACCCCGGCCCCAGCCAAACAGCGAAATTCGTGCCACGCGTACATAATTATGCATTAAAAATACCATGGGCACAGGCGGGGAGGGGGGCACAACTACGGCACGCCCCAATACGCAGCTTAAACCGCACTAGGGGCTTCTCGCTTTGTTATTTTTTCTCTTCCAGGACTTTAATCTCTGGAAACCCTGTCCGGCAGCATGATTGTCGAACACATGATGCAACAACCAAGGAGGCAGAAAGCTACGTCACACCACGGAACTCCCAGGTGGATTACGATAACGAGTGAAATATTTGCTTTAACACTATTCCTCAGCTTGCCCTTGGAAGGGACATGTCAAACAGTCCTACTTTTTACTTATCGCACTACTTGTATCATTCTGCTTTAACGCACCTTTTTGAATAAACAATGCATAGCATTAAGACTATTATTACACTCCTCCTTTTTTTTATATATGTTCATTCATGACATTTAGCACCTGTACACTCTGGTATGGCCAATATGCTAGGGGCTTAAGCATACCCCATAATACAACGTGAGAAGTCCGAACACTTTCGACAGTGCGGCACCCCGAACTTATAGCATTATATGCATCAGCTCCGAATCATGTCTTGGGTCAATAGTTGGGTTTGCCCGGCTCCCATGTTTTGGTACCTTACGTTCCGCTATATCGGTTAAGGTAGCACTGGGAGAACTACTGTGATTGTGCCCCGGTTCTGCTGGGCTAAGCACCTCAGTAGAGAAAGCTAAAACTGACTGTCATGATAAGGCGAGAGACTGGTCGCTGTTCGAGAGGTTTCAAGTCCCTAAAGACTTATGCCGCTTAGAGCGAGGAGTCGGCCCTGTCTGGCTTAAGGCGTGTATCGCGCCCCGAATTCGGCCTTCCGAATACTAGGGGCTTTGCCGAAATTTAAAATTATAGAATTCTATGGCTAAGTGAGAGTGATAACGCATTATGGTCTGATTGCCTTGTTCGTTGTGCTGAGCACCTCCCTCGAAGGACCCAACAATGGGAACAGGAGTGCTAAGGTTTATCCCGAACACCCCAACACTCGTGGCATGGGGGCAGAAGTCGATGACTAGCCATCTCTCAGATTTGATAAACAGTCGAACAAAGGGTAATATTTTAAATTCAGACCAACGTTGCATAGCGCATATGAACAAGTTTTCATAATATAGGATTACACGAGCAAGTTTACTCAAATATTACATGTTTCGTACACTCGTCCGCTACGAGACGAGCACCCTTCAGGACACCATCATAGTACATCTCGGGGTGGCGATGCTCCTTGCCCTGCGGCGGCCCTTCCTTCACCAGCTTCACGGCGTCCATCTTGGCCCATTGCACCTTCACACGAGCGAAAGCCCGGCGTGCACCTTCGATGCAGATGGACCACTTGATGACTTCAAGCTGTGGGCAGGCATCCACAAGCCGCCTCACCAGGCCGAAGTAGCTGTTGGAAAGGGCGTCGCCAGGCCACATCCAGACTATAAATCCCTTCATGGCCTATTCGGCCGCCTTGTGCAGCTTGAACAGTTGCTTCAGCTGGTCGCTCCGAGGCATCGGGTGTTCGGTCCCAGTATACTGAGACTAGAACAGCTTCTCTGTTGAGCTTCCCTCCTCGGCCTAGTAAAACTGTGCGGCATCCAACACGCTACGAGGCAAATCTGCGAATGCTCCTGGAGAGCTCCGGATTCGGGTAAGTAACAAGTAATTCACTTTCACATGCTTGCTTTGCATATAGAATGCCTTACCCGCCTCTATCTTCTTCATCGCATCAATCTCCTGGAGGGCCTTCTGTGCTTCGGCCTTGGCACTCTTTGAACTTTCAAGGGCGGTGGCAAGCTCGGACTCTTGCGTCTTCAAGTCAAGCTCCAACGCCTCGTGCTTCATCACGAGAGCGTGGAGCTCTTGCTGCACCTCGCCCACCCATGCCTCATGCCTTTCCCGCTCGGTGCGCTCCTTGGCCGCTTTGTTTTCGGCCTTGGATAGCGCTTGCTTCAGGGTCGCCACCTAGGTCGTGGCCCCTGGCAAATTTACGATGATCCTGTCATTTTGCAATCGCATTCCTTTTATATATATCCATAGACTAGGTACTACTTACCTGTGTTCTCCTCGAGCTGCCTCTTGGCAAGGCCGAGCTCTTCGACCCTTTGAGGTCCTGCTTTAGTGCGGCGACCTCCGCAGTTAGTGCGGCAGAGGCTAGCAGCAAAGCCTGCATACGCATATAGACATACTTATATTAGACTCCTGCGATATTGTTTGATCCTATGTTCGGCTTTTCTTTGTGAACACCGAACAGAGCATCAGGGGCTACTGTCTATGCGGTAATATTTTTCCTATATACTTACCTCAAAGCCTGTCAGAAGGCTGGCACAGGCTTCAGTCAGTCCGCTCTTGGCGGACTGAAACTTCTGAATCACCGCACTCATAATAGTGCGGTGCTTTTCGTCGATGGAAGTGCTGCGAAGCGCTCCCAGCAGAGTGTCCGGTGCCTCTGGATGGACAGAGGTCACCAGCACAGGCGTCTTGCCCCTTTTGGAAGGAGGCCGCCTGCCTGAGTCCGGAACCACTGGAGGTTCCAGCGTGGTGTTCGGCTGAGGACCGAACTCGGAGCCCTCGGGAGCCTTGCTCCCTCTGCTCCCGGAATCCGGGAGGTCGCCTTGAGGCGCCTCCGGGACTGTCTCCCCTCGACCCGGTGCCTCTTGAGACAATACCTCAGCGTTGTCCGTAGGGCACGGGAAGGTGGCGGTCGGAAGTGGATCGCTATCCATATCCGACGAGCCCAGGGAGCCGTCCGATGATACGTCGAAACGGGCGCGTGGCGGTCTGCATAATCATAATTCGGCGTTAGGAGAAGCAGTGCGCCAGAGGTATGCTATGAATTACTCTGGCATCCGAATACTTATGACTTCGCTAGGGGCTTGGCCCTGAGCAGCCACTCGTCTTCGCCTTCGGCGGCGGTGGTGGAGTAGTCCGGAAGGAGGGTCCTTCCCTTCTTAGACCCTTCGCCCCCCCCCCCTGGTTGGGCAGCCTTCCTTTTCTTGTCTCCCCCGACTGGAGGGGGAGCATCTTCATCTTCCTCCTCGTCTTCGGGGGAGGAGTGCGTCGCAGAGTTATCAGACGATGAGTCCGATAACACCTGGCGTCGGGAACTCTTTCGGGTTCCCTTGGCCTTCTTGGTCTTCTCCGGCACCTTGTAAGGAGCCGGAGTCAGCATCTCCGTCAGGAGAGCTTCCGCAGTGTCTTCGGGCAGAGGGGCCGGACAGTTAATCTGCCCCGACGTCTCCACCGAGTCCTGTAAAAGGCATGGAGCTCAAACCCCGCACATGATTAAGCTAGGGGAAATAAAATATCCTACCGGATGTATATAACTCAGCGAATGTGCTCGGCGCTTCGCGCTTAGCCCGTGGTCCTCGGTGAGAGAGGGAGGGACCTCGGCACCCTTGGACAGCACCCTCCAGACGTCTTTGTGCATCGTGTCGGAGAGCTCGCTCAGAGTCTGGTGCTGGGCCGGGTCGAACTCCCACAAGTTGATATCCCGTTGTTGACACGGGAGGATCCGGCGGATGAGCATGACCTGGACTATGTTGACAAGCTTGAGATTCTTGCTTGCCATATTCTGGATACATTTCTGGAGTCCGTCCAGCTCCACCGATGAACCCCAGGACATGCCCTTCTCTTTCCAGTAGGTGAGCCACGTGGGGATTCTGGATCGAAACTTGGGGGCAGCCACCCAGTTGGTGTCGCGCGGCTCGGTGATGTAGAACCACGCCGATTTCCACCCCTTTATGGTCTCCGCGAAGGAGCCTTCGAGCCATATGACATTGGGCATCTTGCCCACCATGGCTCCGCCGCATTCTGCTTGTTGGCCTCCCACCACCTTCGGCTTGATATTGAAGGTCTTTAACCACAGGCCGAAGTGGGGCCGGATGCGGAGGAAAGCCTCACACACGACTATGAACGCCGAAATGTTGAGGATGAAGTTCGGGGCCAGATCATGGAAGTCCAGCCCGTAGTAGAACATGAGACCACGGACGAATGGATGAAGGGGAAACCCCAGTCTGCGGAGGAAGTGGTGGAGGAAAACTACCCTCTCGTGAGGTTCAGGGGTACGAACGATCTGCCCCGCAGCGGGCAGCCGATGCGCGATATTCGCAGCTAAGTATCCGGCTCTGCGCAGCTTCTTGATGTGTCCCTCCGTAATGGAGGAAGCCATCCATTTGCCTCCCACTCCGGACATGATTGGAGAAGGTTGAGGGGAAGGATGTGGACTTGGGCATTGGAGCTTGAGTGCGCAAGAATGGATGAGCAAGGAGGAAGAAGGCGTGGGTAGAAAAAGGTTAAACCTTGTCCCTTTATATGGGAGGCCGAAACTATGCGCCCCCACTAGCCTGGTAAAACTCGCTTATCCCCCAAGCGTCGTAATCGATGGCGCGGTTGGGTTACCCACGCTCGTATTGATGAGAATCCCGTAATAAGGGGAACACGATCTCTGCTTTGACAAGACGTGTCAAGAAACCGCCTCGCGTTATGTGCGGGGCTAGTTAAAGGAAACGGTTCGAATAATTACCGGGCCATGGCATAATGTCATGTTGCCAAAACAAGTCAGCAGATTAGATTTGTGGAAATATTATTCTCTCTACGGTGGTATGTGGAACTTATTTTGCAGGGTCGGACACTATCCTTGTATTCAAATTCTTCCGTGGTGTATTCGGAGGAGGAACCTGCCTTGCAATCCCGAAGACAATACTGCGCGCCGGACTCATCGTCATTGAAGCCTGGTTCAGGGGCTACTGAGGGAGTCCTGGATTAGGGGGTCTCCGGACAGCCGGACTATATCCTTTGGCCGGACTGTTGGACTATGAAGATACAAGATTGAAGACTTCATCTCGTGTCCGGATAGGACTCTACTTGGCATGGAAGGCAAGCCAGGCAATTCGGATATGTATATCTCCTCCTTTGTAACCAACCTTGTGTAACCCTAGCCCTTTCCGGTGTCTATATAAACCAGAGGGTTTTAGTCTATAGGACAACATACAATCATACCATAGGCTAGCTTCTAGGGTTTAGCCTCTCCGATCTCGTGGTAGATCAACTCTTGTAATACTCATATCATCAAGAATAAATCAAGCAGGACGTAGGGTTTTACCTCCATCAAGAGGGCCTGAACCTTGGCAAAACATCGTGTCCCCTGCCTCCTGTTACCATCTGCCTTAGACGCATAGTTCGGGACCCCCTACCAGAGATCCGCCGGTTTTGACACCGACAGTGCCCAAAGAAATTATGCTACTACTGAAAAAGAATTTTTAGCAGTTGTATTTTCTTGTGATAAGTTCAGACCCTATATTGTTGATTCTAAAGTAACTATTCACACTGATCATGCTGCTATTAAATATCTCATGGAAAAGAAAGATGCTAAACCTAGACTTATTAGATGGGTTCTCTTGCTACAAGAATTTGATTTGCATATTATTGATAGAAAGGGAGCTGAGAACCCCATTGTAGACAACTTATCTAGGTTAGAGAATATCCTTGATGACCCACTACCTATTGATGATAGCTTTCCTGATGAACAATTAGCTGTTATAAATGCTTCTCGTACTGCTCCATGGTATGCTGATTATGCTAATTATATTGTTGCTAAATTTATACCACCTAGTTTCACATACCAACAAAAGAAAAAGTTTTTCTATGATTTAAGACATTACTTCTCGGATGACCCACACCTTTATAAAGAAGGATTAGATGGTATCATTAGACGTTGTGTACCTGAGCATGAACAGGAACAGTCCTACGCAAGTGTCACTCTGAAACATATGGAGGACACCACGCTGGAGACAGAACTGCACATAAGGTATTGCAATCCGGTTTTTATTGGCCTTCTCTTGTCAAGGATGCCCGTAAGTTTGTCTTGTCTTGTGATGAATGTCAAAGAATTGGTAATATTAGTAGATGTCAAGAAATGCCTATGAATTATTCACTTGTTACTAAACCATTCGATGTTTGGGGCTTTGATTATATGGGACCGTTTCCTTCCTCTAATGGGTATACACATATTTTAGTTGTTGTTGATTATCTTACTAAGTGGATAGAAGCTACCCCAACTAGTAGTGCTGATCATAACACCTCTATTAAGATGCTTAAAGAAGTTATTTTTCCGAGGTTTGGAGTCCCTAGATACTTAATGACTGATGGTGGTTCACATTTTATTCATGGTGCTTTTCGTAAAATGCTTGCTAAGTATGATGTTAATCATAGAATTGCATCTCTGTATCATGCATAGTCTAGTGGTCAAGTAGAATTAAGTAATAGAGAGATTAAATTAATTTTGCAAAAGACTATTAATAGTATAAGTGCATCTAGTGCCACCCCTAGTTGGTTTTGGAGTATTGACGACAAACCTGGTTGAGGGACTAATGTGTTTGTGAGAATTGCAGGATAACACAGGTAATAGTCCCTCATTGATTCGGTTTACCTACCGGAGATGACCCCTTGAAGATATTGAAGATAATGGTGGTATGTGAAGATATTCACATTGAAGACTATGACATGAGAAGACATCGCATGAAGTCTTTGGAGCGCGAAGACATAGTTGTTTCGTAGTTTCATTTTCTTCCTTGTTGAGTCATAGGAACCACCGTACTGTTAAGTGGGGTCCAAGTGAACAAAGTCAGAGTGACTAAAGTGATGCTCAACCAAATCCTATGTCTTCAAGCGAAGACAATGAGAGCAAATCTTATCCAGAGCTGGATGAGTCAGCTTTACTTGTAGCCCAAGTCAAGCTGCCACGTGTGTTTGAAATCTGACAGTTGGAACACGTGTCAGTTCCTTTGTGACCCAGGGTCATTTTGGACAAATCAGGTCGGGTTGCCTAGTGGCTATAAATATCCCACCCCCTACACCCTAAATTGGTGGCTGCTCAAAGTTAGTGCACGGCTTTTGTCGTTTGAGCAACCCACCTCCGAAGCATTTGAGAGAGAGATCCTTGCGAGGACAAAGCCCAAAACACCCAGAGCCCAAAGAGTGTTTGGCATCACTGAAGTCTTTCTGTCCGCGTGATCTGAAGACTTGTTACACTTGAGGACTGTGAATCCTCCAGCTGGTTAGGCGTCGCGTTCTGAGCATCCATGAGTCATTATGGATCGCCGGTGAATGAAGTCTGTGAAGGTTTGGAAGTCTACCTTGAAGACTTACCTGAGTGATTGGGCGAGGACTAAGTGTCCTTAGCTCAAGGGGAATAAGGTGAAGACACGGGCTTCTGAGTTAAATCTCAGCCTCCCTAACCAGACGTACAGTTGTCACAGCAACTGGAACTGGTCCAACAAATCCTTTGTCTTCACCAAGCAACTGGTTCTATCTCTTCCTTCTCTTTACTTACAGTTTGTCTTCATGAAGTCATTGCCTGCTTGCATTATCTGTTTGACTTCACTGTGTGACTACTTGTTCTGATTGGCTTCATACTATCTTCCATTCTGATCCATACTGCCTAGCTGCTAATAGTCTTCGTGCTTTCACTTCATTGAATACTTGACTATGGCTTGCCTAGTGTAGTCTACCTTCCGTTGCATGTTAATAGGTTCATTTCTATCATTTGTCTTCAAAACTTCCATGTTTTGAAGACTTTCATAAAAATCGCCTATTCACCCCCCTCTAGTCAATAACTAGCACTTTCAATTGGTATCAGAGCAAGGTACTCCCTTGTTCTGTGTGATTCGGTTTAACCACCTGGAGTTTTAGCTATGTCGACTGCAGGGATAATCAAAGTCTCCGCTGCGTGCCCTATCTTCGATGGCACTGATTACCCCTACTGGAAGAATAAGATGCGCATGCATCTTGAAGCCATTGATGTCGATCTATGGTATGTCGTCAAGAACGGCGTTCCCAAGACTGGTGAAGGTGTCACCCCTGCTGATGTCAAGAAGTTCGTTCAACTGGATTCTACTGCCAAGAACATCATCTGTGGTCATCTGACCAAAGGATAGTATGGCCGTGTGAGTGCTCTAGAAATGTCGAAGCTAGTCTGGGACTGGCTCTCCAAGGTCAACGAAGGCGTCTCAACCCAGAGAGATCAAAGGATCAGTGTCCTTCGCAACCTCTTCAACCGCTTCAAGAGAAACGACAATGAGAATGTTCAGCTCACGTTTGATCGCCTCACTGACATCACAAATGAGCTTCATGCTCTCGGCGCCACTGAGATCACCAAGCATGAAATCGTCAAGACACTCCTGAGATCACTTGACAACTTGTTTGACACCCTAGCCCTGATGATTCAAGAACGCCCTGACTTCAAGACACTCGATCTGTCTGACATACTTGAGAGGCTCAATACACATGAGTTTCAGCTATCTAAGAAAAGAGATATCTATGGTCCCAACTATGGCCGAACTCATGCTTTGAAGGCAAAGGATGTTTCCTCATCTGAAGAAGAATCTGACTGCAGTTCTGGTGATCCTAAAGACATTGGAAAGGAGCTTGCTATGCTTGTGAAGAAGTTCCAGAAATTCACCAAGAAGAAAGGCTTCAGAAAGTCTTCGCGATCCAGCTCAAGAAATGATGAAGCTTCTACTCATGACCACAAGAAGAGAACATGCCACAAGTGCAAGAAACCTGGTCACTACATCTCTGAGTGTCCGCAATGGGACAATGAAAACAAGAAGAAGAAGAAGAAGAAGAAGAAGAAGAAGAAGAAGAAGAGCAAGGAATATGATTCTTATGACAAGAAGAAGAAGAAATCCTCAAAGTCTTCTTCCAAGTCTTCATCAAAGTCTTCATCACACAAGAAGAGATCATATGGCAAGGCTCATGCTTTTGTTGGCAAGGAGATGGATTCAGAGAAGGAGTCTGATTCTGAGGAGGTGGAGGTGGAGTTTGAGGAGGAGTCCAACTCTAGCGTTGCAAGTCTGGCTCTAGCTACAACCTACGTTGCCAAGTCCATCTTCAACACTGAAGACAATGGCTCCGTCACCTACGCTGATGCTAATGACAAGGACGACTCCGCTCCCACCTACTACTTCATGGCACGTGGTGCCAAGGTAAACTCACGCGATGCTTAATTTCAAACATCAAGTGAAGATGACTCTGATTGTGAATCCAAACCCAGCTACAAAACACTTGCTAAAATTGCAACTGAACAACAGAAAGCTATGGAACATATTCAAAAACTATTAGACAAAAGCAATGACCTGTTGGACGCGGAAATGACGCGATCTCAGTCCTTAATTGAAGACATAAAAAATCTTCATGTTAAGTATGAGGAACTTGAAAGTTGTCATGAAACGCTCTCAACAACTCATGAAAAGCTTTCCTATGATTATCTTCAAAGGAAGCAAGAACTTGAGAAATTGAGAGCAGTTCATGAAGATCTTCAAAAAGAAAACGAGTCACTTCGCGCTCAACAGATCAGTCCCGCTCAGGAAGGATTTGAACCACCATGTCTAAAATGCCTTGAGCGTGATAACGCTACTTCTGTTGCTGAATGTTCTACTGCTGCTACTGTTGCAATATCTTCAACTGTTGATGTGGTAACTAACCCCTCTGCTGAGGATGCCACTGCTATTGCTGATGAAAATGCTAGGTTGAAGACATTGCTTGAGACAGGGATGTACAAAAGTCTCAAAGGGCATCAGACACTATGTGATGTCCTCAAAAAGCAGATTCTGAACCGAAACCCTAGGAAAGAGGGTGTTGGGTTCGAGAGGAAAATGAATGTTGATGGTTCTTACTGGAAGCCTGAGCAGTACCCCAAAACCACATGGGTTGCTGCAAAGGAACCTTCAGTGGATCCATCCACCCTATCTGGCTTCACTTGTGCTAACCCTATTATCATTGATGAATCCTTTGATGCAAACTATAAACTGTTTAAGAATCAGAATGGTGAAGTGTTTGCCAGGTATATTGGTACCAACTGCAGGAATGGGCCACCTATGAAGAAAATCTGGGTGCCCAAAAGGTGTCTGGAGAATCTTCCTGTGAATGTCGTCATGACACCACAAGGGAAGAAGACAAACCCCAGACCAAAGGCTTCATATGGTCCAAAGGCTTCATACAGACACAGGACTCACCTGAGTCACCCTAACGCCAATGTTTTGCAGGAAAATCATACTCAAACTTATGAATATGAGCGTGTATCATCAAACCGCTATGTTCATAAGACTAAGAACTACTCTCCTTATTCATATGAGTACTATTCGCCTCCTGCAAGGCTATTTGCTAGGGCTCCAAAGCCGAAGTTCTCAGATGTTGCACTTAGACTCATTGCTTCTAAGCCAACCCTGAAGATGTGGGTGGCTAAGAAAAATTGACTTTCTTTTGCAGGGAGAGGTCTCCAGCCGGAAATCAAAGGCGTCAGATGCTATTGCTGGGGACCTAAAACATCTTGTTGGGCGCAAGATAAAATGCCCAAATGGTCTCACTATGTATTTTGTTCCTGAATCGCTTGCCATTCATCCTATCAGTCCTAATCTTGATCTGAGCTTTGATAATCTTCTTGTGCGTCAAATGTTTATGCTTCACAATACTCTTGGTGAAGCCTATCCCCCTAACTGTACTGTAGGGTATGACACCTCATGCTTCAGAATGGATTATGGACAGCGGATGCACTAATCATATGACTGGTGATCGAAGTCTTCTCATGGACTCAACCTTACGTCCATCTGACAAGAGTCACATCACATTTGCTGACACTGGTAAAAGCAAGGTATTGGGTCTAGGTAGAGTTGCAATCTCAAAGGATCAGCACATGGATAAAGTGATGCTTGTTGAATCCCTTGGCTTCAACTTAATATTTGTCTCAATGCTTTGCGATTTGAACATGATTGTGATATTTGGAAAATATCATTGCCTTGTTCTAATGGAATCTGACAAGTCTCTAGTCTTTGAAGGGTATGGGAAATATGATTTGTACATGGTAGATTTCTCAGCAGGACCACAACTTGCCGTATGTATTCTTGCAAAAGCTTCAGAGTGCTGGCTCTGGCATCGGAGGCTAGGGCATGCTGGCATGAGGAACTTGCATACTCTCGCAAAGAAGAAGCATGTCATAGGCATCGAGGGCGCCAAGTTCAAGAAGGATCACTTATGCGGTGCCTGCGAAGCTAGAAAGATGATGAGGGCCAAGCATCCCTCGAAGACAATCATGACAACATCTCAACCCTTCGAACTGCTACACATGGACTATTCGGCCCTACTCACTACTCTACTCTCACTACCACTGCTTGTCTCTATGGCTTCGTCATTGTTGATGATTATTCAAGATATACATGGGTGCATATAATTCTCTACAAGACTGAAGTGCAGGATGTCTTCAGACGATTTGCCAACCGTGCCATGAACAACTATGGCGTCAAGATCAAGCATATCAGAAGTGACAATGGCACAGAATTCAAGAACACCGGCCTCGACACTTATCTTGATACATTGGGCATCACTCATGAGTTCTCAGCTCCGTACACACCGCAGCAAAATGGCATCGTGGAGCGCAAGAACAGAACACTCATTGAGATGGCTCGGACGATGCTTGATGAATACAAGACTCCAAGAAAGTTCTGGCCTGAAGCTATTGATACTGCATGTCATGTCATCAACCGTGTTTATCTTCACAAGCTTCTGAAGAAGACATCCTATGAACTCCTTACTGGTAAGAAGCCAAATGTCAGTTACTTCAGAGTATTTGGTGCTAGGTGCTGGATCAAGGATCCACATCACACTTCAAAATTTGCACCGAAAGCACATGAAGGTTTTATGCTTGGTTACATAAAGGACTCACACTCCTACAGAGTCTTCAACCTCTTTCACTATGAAGTGGTTGAAATTGTGGATGTGCGGTTCGATGAGACTAACGGCTCGCAAACAGAGCACCTGCCAAATGTGCTAGATGAAGTTCCACCTAGTGAATCCATCAAGCTTATGGGAACTGTAGAAATCATACCGTCTGAAGATCAGGCTGAAGAGGAACTTACCATTTCTACACCTAATCAACCTGAAGACAATGCTCAGCCTGAAGACAATCCTCCTAATGATGACAATGATCAGCAAGAGCAAAATATTCGTCCAGTTCATCCTCGTGTTGCAAATGAAGTATAGATTGAGAAGATAATTGATAGCATCAATGCACCTAGTCCACTCACTCGTTCAAGAGCAACACAGCTAGCAAATTTCTGTGGGCACTTTGCATTTGTCTCAATATCTGAACCCAAGAAAGTTGCTGAAGCCTTCATGGAACCTGAATGGATTCAAGCTATGCAAGAAGAGCTTCAACAGTTCGAGCTGAACAATGTGTGGGAATTGGTCAAGCGTCCTGATCCTCGTAAACACAATATCATAGGCACTAAATGGATATATCGCAACAAGCAAGATGAGCATGGTCAAGTTGTTAGAAACAAGGCTCGTCTCGTTGCTCAAGGATACACTCAAGTTGAAGGGATTGACTTCGATGAAACATTTGCTCCCGTGGCTAGGCTTGAAGCCATTCGCATACTGCTAGCCTACGCAAATCATCATAACATCCTTCTGTATCAAATGGATGTGAAGAGTGCCTTTCTCAATGGCAAGATTGAAGAAGAAGTGTATGTTGCACAACCGCCTCGCTTTGAAGATCCAAAACATCCTGATATGGTATACAAGCTCAATAAGGCACTGTATGGCCTCAAACAAGCCCCTCGCGCTTGGTATGACACACTCAAAGATTTTCTGAAGAGCAAAGGCTTCAAACCTGGTTCCCTGGATCCCACACTCTTCACGAAGACATATGATGGTGAACTATTTGTGTGCCAAATATATGTGGATGACATTATCTTCGGCTGCACTAATCAAAAATACAGTGATGAGTTTGGACACATGATGCAAGAGCAATATCAGATGTCCATGATGGGTGAGCTGAAGTTCTTCCTTGGTCTTCAAATACGTCAGCAAAGCAACGACATCTTCATATCTCAAGAAAAATATCTCAAAGACTGCCTAAGGAAGTTTGGAATGCAAGATTGCAAAGGATACACGACGCCCATGCCAACCCAAAGTCATCTGGGTCCTGACACCAATGGTAAAGAGTTTGATCAAAAGGTATACCGCTCCATGATTGGTTCTTTACTTTATTTATGTGCATCTAGGCCAGATATAATGCTTAGTGTTTGCATGTGTGCCCGATTCCAAGCGGCACCAAAGGAATCGCATCACTTAGCTGTGAAGCGAATTCTTCGATATTTGGCCTACACCCCAACATTAGGATTATGGTATCCAAAGGGCTCAGAGTTTGATCTAGTTGGATTCTCGGATGCTGATTATGCTGGTGACAAGGTGGATCGGAAGTCTACATCAGGCACATGTCACTTTCTGGGACGATCACTTGTTTGTTGGTCTTCAAAGAAGCAGAAATGTGTATCTCTCTCCACTGCTGAATCTGAATACATTGCTGCTGGATCTTGCGGTGCTCAGCTTCTATGGATGAAGCAAACACTCAAATACTATGGCGTCCATCTGAAGCAAGTACCACTCTACTGTGACAATGAAAGCGCCATCAAGATTGCCAACAACGCAGTTCAGCACTCGAAGACAAAGCACATTGAAATTCGTCATCACTTTCTCAGAGATCATGTCATGAAGGAAGATATTGATATCATTCACGTCAACACTGAAGAGCAACTGGCAGATATCTTCACAAAGCCCTTGGATGAGAAAGGTTTTGCAAGTTGCAGTGTGAGCTAAATATCTTGGAATCCTCAAATGTCCTGTGATTAGGCACACATCCTAACACTTATGCATGTTGATGACTTAGATGTGCAACACACGAAGTAACGTATATCTTCAATAAATGAAGACTTACACTCTAAGTGTGAATACATCAACACGGAATTTGACTTTGGAGCGCCACGATAATTGTGCACCGTGTCTGGGTCTAATACTTCCTATACGATGGGTAACGCCACCACCAAACTTTTGTTTGGAGTGTTTTCTGTTGGCGTTACATTTGCAAAGTCTTCGCATTTGGTTTGTCTTGAATATTGATATGACTTCATGTTTATCTTCACAATGTTGATTTGGTCTTATTCTAATACATACATATATTAGTGTTTTGTCCTCTACAGCATTCACTTATAGCTAAGTCTTCTCGTTTGAATCTTTTGAACTAAGTGAATGTGATCGGACACTAACCTCTCTATGCTTCCTTCTCAAATCTATCTATCCAAATCATATGCATTCTATTGAAACCATCGAATGTCTTCTCTGCGTCCTTTTCAGCAGAAGATACAGAGACAAACATTAAATCTGTTTTAAATGTTCAATCCTTATTGCCTAAAACCTGGAGAAGCCGGAACGACCACCTGACAGTCCAGGTGTGCGTGGGAACATGGAACAACTTCCAATATATTGCATGTTCACCACGTGTCCCTCAGATGTGAATCGCCAGGGGCACTTGCGTAATTGCGTTGTGCTGTCCCTCTCCCTATAAATGCACATCACATCACGGTCAAAATCTTTCTTCCACCTCAGACAAACCCTAGCGCCACCTCTAGCTCTCGACGACGCCGGTGACGAAGTGCTTAGCTGCCGCGACCTCACCGACGTCGTCCTCACATCGGCCGTGGACATCATCTTCTCCGCCGCTGTCGTAGGTGTCCTCCATCGCCAAGTTAGGGCACGGAAGATCGAACTGCTCGGCCTCATCTTCTACTCCGTCTAGCAGTTCATCGTGTGGTAAATTAAAACTCTCTTTTTACTGTCTTTTTGATCCGATGGATTCATCTTTCCTTACCAAAAGTAGTTTCTGCCTCCACAAATTTGGATCTATCCTGTTCTGCATCTCATAATATTCCTAGTATATTCACTTATGCTTCACACATAGTTAGATTCCTCACTTGTAACAATTCTTGGATTCGTACAAATCTGGAACAACTCTCAACATATAAGTAAATGCCTTCACGCTATGAGGTCAATGTCTTCTAAACTGATTTATCTTCAAAATCTTCCGAGAATGCATATGACCTCTTCCCCTTCCCTCGCATCTCTAATGCTGTCACAGGTACATGTTCGTGGGAGAATCCCTTGGTTCTCAGAGTCTGCATTCATTTGCAGAGTTCTTACAGCGTCACATCAATTCTCCCGAAGCCAGTTCCTGTCTGACCAGCAGACGGAAGCCTTTGCAAGTTCTGAAGCCATTCAGTTTGAACTTCATGGCAACACAGAAGTCAGCAAGAAAGGGCGGCAAACAGCACCGTGGGAACACAGCCAAGGACCTGCCACCAAATCTCTATGAACTATACAAGTCAGATCCTGAAGAGACCTATGGGGAACGCAAGAACCGAATCCAATGGATTCGAAGATATTGGGCAGAGGAATGGTTCAAGTACAAATTTGTCACTGACGAATATGCTGAAAAGAATGCCATCAAGGGCCCCTGGGGAGATATTGTATACAAAGGTCTTCAACCCAAGTCCAAGTCCGAAGCCATTGCTCAAGGCTTCTACCCTTGCATGGTCCGTGGACCTCAGCCTGCTAATGCTGACCCATCCAGTCTGCTATGGTGTCGTGAAGACAATATCTTCAAGTGCAACTTCCAGTTTGCCAAAGAGTCTGCAAAGAAGAACAAGAAGGACCTTGGTCTAGACTTCAACCCGGGTCCATCTGCTCCTCGGGCTGATGGCACTCGTGATGCCGAACCCAATATCATCGGGCCTTACTACAACCTCAACGGTCTCCTCACTCACATTGTTGTTTAGGGGGCTGCCGTGGAGCACTCTGCAGATGACACTGATTCTGATGAAGCGCCTGCTCCTCCCAAGCCACAGAAGCAGAAGAAACCAAAGGCTTCAAAGCCCTCCACTGCACCAAAAGCTTTGCGTGCGAAGCCTCTGGCCACTGCACCTCCTGAAGCCAGTGTTCAATCTAATGATCTCTCTCGCATCTCCAAGACTGAGAAGAAGAAGAAGCCCATCCAGATTTCCGGTCAAGTACTGACCCCAACTGCCATTCTGAGGAACAAAAATGAAGCCATTGATCTGTCAAGTGACGACGATCTTGGCTATGACACTCTTGAGCTGCTGATAAGGAGCAATGAAGAGGTGGAGATCTTCAATGATCTACCCCTGTTTGATGTGGATATCTTGAACAACTTCATTGATGAATGGTTTGAAACCCCCAACATCAACCTCGATGACCTTGAACTTCCGATTGGCATCAGTGTCTCTTTCCACAGTGCCATTGCTACTGAGCTAGCTCTAGCTCAGAAGATTGTTGAACTGAAGAACAAGATTGATTATGAGAAAGCTCAGTTCAAGAGAAACATGGCAAACCTCAACATGGCTGATGTTCAAAGCTTCAAGCAGACGCTGCATGAGCTTAAGGAGCAGTTTCACCGGAACCGCCAGGAAGCAAAAGGTTCAAGAGAGAGAATGACGTATTTTGCAGAGAAAAGTGTTCAAGCTCACAATGAAGCAGAAAAGTGCAAGGCTCTGGGGTGCCCTGACATCGACCCCAGAATGGCTGCCAAGAAGAAGAAGAAGCCTGTTGTGGCCCAAGCTGAAGTATCAAGGCAGGAAGCTCCAAGCATTGTCTTCCCTGCCAGTATGACAGGCATGAAGCCTATGGTCCCCACAGCTACTTCAGAACTCAAGAAAATAAGGGCAGCCGAAGCCGAAGCCCGAAAGCGCAAGAGCAAGAACACCACTGACGATGCTCCACCGACCAAGAAGAGAAAGACAAAGAAGAAAGATCGGGCTGTTCCCACAAAGCCCCTTGTCATCGAGCCAATTTCAGTTGCTCGTCCTGCGTCCGAACACCAAGCGCGTCAGTTAATAGTTCATGAGCCTGCTTCCACAGAGGCTCCTGAAGCTGAAGACATTGGTCATCACGACAATGTAGAAGATGATGAAGTCCTTCCTCAGATTGAGCACCAAATGGTATCATCGCCTATTCTGATGAACAACAAACTCATCAGTATTGGTCGTCCTTTGACGCCAATCGCTTAGGATGATTCTTGGGCTGATCACCCTCAAGTCTCCCCCCGTCAAGAAGAATCACCACGTACTCCCCCAACTCAAGTCACCACTCTGGTGCTTGATGATGAAGACTTTGTGGCCCAGACAACTCCATCTCCACAAGCGTCGCCAGCATTTTACAGGCTTCGCAAAGGACCAAGGCCATAAGTCACTCTTTTGAGTGTTCCAGAAGGAGAAGAGCACCACCACTCAGTCTCATGACAAGTGTTTCCTGAAGCCTCTTCAACTGCGAACATCTCAGAGTTTGAAGCCAATGCTGCTGAAGACATTCCGGCTGCATCAGCCAATGAACAAGAAGAACCAAGAGAAGAAGAAGAATGTGTTGCTACACCCCGTCCAACCCTGAAGTTGTTCTCGAGGAGAACATGTCCGACCCTCCAACTACTCAAGTGGAGGCTGACAATACTAAGGCGGCCACAAACAACTCAACTAAAGCCAATGACATTGTCATGGCCGAAGCTAATGTGGCACCTGAAGCTAATGTGGTGCCAGAAGTGAATGCACCTGAAGCCAATGTTGCACCTGATGCAAATCTGCAGCCTGAAGTTAATGCCACTGCCACTGCTCCTGTACCACCTCCAAGACCACACACCATCGAGAAAGCATTTGATCGTGGTCAGTTGGTTACTGTCAGATGGCCCATTCTGGTTCCTCCACCTGTTGCCGGTCCGCAATTGGACTATCATGTAGAGCATAGGCCTCAGGTCTAGAAACCGAAGTCAAGGCTACCAAGGTTTCCAGGTACTGCAACTTCACCAGGATCTTTCAATGCAAATGGCTTCATTGCACACAACACTTTCTTTGATAGTGCCAAGAACCCCTACTCCAAGCCAAGAATTTCATCTGATCGGTTATGGAGCTATCAGCAGCGCAGTTACTATTCTTGTGTTCTCTATGATCAAGGGCGTATCTTTCCCCATATGCGTCTATATAGTGAAGCTATTGCTGGACTGCCCTGCTTAGAAGAAGCTCTTGACTGTTTCCGTGATGGTGGTCTCCTGAACTTTGTGACTGATAAAGAGCATTGGAATGAAGAGCTTCTGCTACAATTCTATGCTACCCTCCACATTCGCGGCTACGACTGGGATCCGAAGACTTGGATCCTTGAGTGGATGACAGGCAATACACACCATGGAGCCAAAGCTCTAGATATCATTGAGCTCATAGGCCTGCCCACTCCAGGTGAACTCTTCGAACCTGGTTGTCAGCTTCACCGCAATGCCTTGGAGAGCATTTTTCACAAGCCAGAGCCCAACATGAGCCAAATGTTGAACATGATGAAGCATCTGCCATGCGATGCTGAATACCCAAGAGAATTCTTTGTTGAAGACCTAGAGTATCTGCCCCGAACGATCTATCATATCATAAGGCGAACTCTATGGCCTATCAAGGGACATTCTTCTGGAGCGAAGCTTGAAGGAGCGATGAAGACATTGGTCTTTTATATCTTCAATGGCATCAGCTTCAATGCTCAAGACTTCTTTATCAGGCAATTGGTTGCATCTGGCTCTGACCTCTTTGGTCTGAAATTCTACGCTCCATGGGTTATGCGCCTTATCAAGCTTCATTCAGCTGTCTACTATCAGCCTTCTGCACGCAACCATATGATATTTTTGCCAGAGGTTGATATGTCAGTTGAAGCCATATACCCAGAGCCTGCCAAGGAGCCAATTTATCTTCACAATGCTGATCACCAGAGCTTCACCCAACCCATTGAAGGAGTTCAGGCCATCACTCGTGTTTGTCCTTTGGCTGACAACACACGTGCACCACACCATGCCCATACTGAAGCCACTGAAAGCACTATTGCTCAAAGGCCTTGGAAGCGATCTCGTGTTCTCAATGACCGAGAGCTTCTCGTCGCCTTGCATCAAAAACATGATAAGCATCGCGACTGGCCCAAGCGTCAAATGCAAAGCCTCTTGGTGGATGTCAATCGCATTCGCAACCTTGCCATCAAGAATGCCTTTGTCACTCATGAAACCTGTCGGAGGTCGTGGAAGAGTTTGACATTGCTCAGTGCTGAAGCTGATCTTCAAGATGATGACTTCATCGAAAGATTCAAGTTTGACTCAACTCCTCCAAGGAATGATGTCTTGCGTCGGACTCCCTCACTTGAAGGCACTGACTATTCCTCCTTAGCTGCAACTGTTAATGCCAGAGTCATTGATGACCAAGATGACGCTACTTCACCACCTCCAACTTCGACGCGTATCGATGCTGCACCAAGTTCTTCTACACCACCAAACCTCAACGACGACCCTACTACTTCACCACCTACTCCTCATGGGAACGACTAGAAGCTCTATGTCTTCAAATCTTTTTGGTCCTTACTGACAAAAGGGGAGAAGCATATGAGTTGATAGTCTTCAAGTGGGTCCCTATGGGTGGTTGCTATACTTTTTGCCAAGTGTTTACAACTCTCGCTTTTGATACATTTGGGTTCTTTGAGTTATAACACTTAAACTTGATGGTCGTCTGCTACTTTTTCTGTCATTTATGTGATGCGACGATAAATTCCGCATGTGCGACGATAAATCCCGCACGAAGTCATATTGCAGACGTCCATTTTTCATTATGCATGTCATTATCTTTGTTATATCTTATCATGCATGATGAATTGCCTTCATAAGTTGAAGAGGATCTCCACAAGTACAACCTGCCATGTGCATTTGCATTCCAAAAGCAAAATACATATATGCACATCTTCAGGGGGAGCCTTTTGCTACTTATGAAGACAATATCTTAATCCTTTACAATCTCACACACTTTTATCCCCGTTGAAAACTTCAACCAATTTGCCATCAATCACCAAAAAGGGGGAGATTGTAAGTGCATCTAGTGCCACCCCTAGTTGGTTTTGGAGTATTGACGACAAACCTGGTTGAGGGACTAATGTGTTTGTGAGAATTGCAGGATAACACAGGTAGTAGTCCCTCATTGATTCGGTTTACCTACCGGAGATGACCCCTAAAATGTGTGAAGAAATTGAAGATAATGGTGGTATGTGAAGATATTCACATTGAAGACTATAACATGAGAAGACATCGCATGAAGTCTTTGGAGCGCGAAGACATAGTTGTTTTGTAGTTTCATTTTCTTCCTTGTTGAGTCACAGGAACCACCGTACTGTTAAGTGGTGTGCAAGTGAACAAAGTTAGAGTGACTAAAGTGATGCTCAACCAAATCCTATGTCTTCAAGCGAAGACAATGAGAGAAAATCTTATCCAGAGCTAGATGAGTCAGCTTTACTTGTAGCCCAAGTCAAGTTGTCGCGTGTGTTTGAAATCTGACCGTTGGAACACGTGACAGTTCCTTTGTGACCGAGGGTCATTTCGGACAAATCAGGTCGGGTTGCCTAGTGGCTATAAAAAGCCCACCCCTACACCATAAATTGGTGGCTACTTAGAGTTAGTGCACGGCTTTTGTCGTTTGAGAAACCCACCTCCGAAGCATTTGAGAGAGAGAGAGAGAGAGAGATCCTTGCGAGGACAAAGCCCAAAACACCCAGAGCCCAAAGAGTGTTTGGCATCACTGTAGTCTTTCTGTCCCCGTGATCTGAAGACTTGTTACACTTGAGGACTGTGAATCCTCCAGCCGGTTAGGCGTCGTGTTTTGAGCATCCAAGAGTCATTGTGGATCGCCGGTGAACAAAGTCTGTGAAGGTTTGGAAGTCTACCTTGAAGACTTACCTGAGTGATTGGGCGAGGACTAAGTGTCCTTAGCTCAAGGGGAATAAGGTGAAGACACGGTCTTCTGAGTTAAATCTCAGCCTCCCTAACCAGACATACAATTGTCACAGCAACTGGAACTGGTCCAACAAATCCTTTGTCTTCACCAAGCAACTGGGTCTATCTCTTCCTTCTCTTTACTTACAATTTATCTTCGTGAAGTCATTGCCTGCTTGCATTATCTGTTTGACTTCACTGTGTGACTACTTGTTCTCATTGGCTTCATACTATCTTCCATCCTGATCCATACTGCCTAGCTGCTAATAGTCTTCGTGCTTTCACTTCATTGAATATTTGACTATGGCTTGCCTAGTGTAGTCTACCTTCCGCTGCATGTTAATAGGTTCATTTCTATCGTTTGTCTTCGAAACTTCCATATTTTGAAGACTTTCATAAAAATCGTCTATTCACCCCCCTCTAGTCGATAACTAGCACTTTCAAATAGATCTAGAGAGAATTGGTCAAAGAAACTAGATGATGCATTATGGGCCTATAGAACTGCATATAAAAATCCTATGGGTATGTCTCCATATAAAATGGTTTATCGAGAAGCTTGTCACTTACCTCTCGAACTAGAACACAAGGCATATTGGGCCATTAAAGAGCTCAACTATGACTTCAAACTTGCCGGTGAGAAGAGGCTTTTTTACATTAGCTAACTTGATGAATGGAGAACCCAGGCCTATGAGAATGCCAAACTGTTTAAAGAAAAAGTTAAAAGATGGCATGACAAAAGGATACAAAAGCATGAGTTTAATGTAGATAATTATGTATTATTAGACAACTCTTGTTTAAGAATTTTTTGCAGGAAAACTCCTCTCTAAATGGGAAGGTCCTTATGTCATCGAGGAGGTCTATCGTTCCGATGCCACAAAAATCAACAACTTCAAAGGCACAAATCCGAGGGTGGTGAACGGTCAAAGAATAAATATTATATCTCAGGTAATCCCATAAATGTTGAAACTAATGTTATTGAAACCGTAACCCCGGAGGAATACATAAGGGACACTTTCCAGAACGTTTCAGACTCCGAAAAGAAAGAGGTATGTGGTATGGTAAGTAAACCGACTCCAAAACAGTTCTAATAGAAATTTTTCTCCGTTTTGGAATATTCAAGAAAATAGGAAATTAAGAAGCAGTATGGGAAGGACACGAGGCTTCCACGAGGGTGGAAGGCGCGCCCTACCCCCCTGTGCGCGCCCCCTGCCTCGTGGGCACCTCGTGTGCTCTCCGGACTCCGTTTTCTTGCATGATACTTCTTTTGGTCGGTAAAAATTCATTATATAATCCCCCGAAGGTTTTGATCACCGTACCATGCAAATATCTCTTGTTTTTGTTTCGAGATGTTTTCTGCCAGGGTTGTCAAGGCCAGGCATCATGTCGTCTCCCTCCTCCAACAATGAGGGCAATGATGCTTGGCTAATGAAGATAGAGCTGAAGAGAGAAGAACCCGGGGAGATCAACAAGGACGATGGGATCAAGAAGGCCATGGGAGATCAAGTTCCGACAGTAGAAGACGAAGACATCCTTAAACCTCATCACAATCTCCTTACCCCAACGGAGATTGAAGTTGTCGGCGTTCTAGGAATGGTGTCCCCAGACTTGCCTGCCTGCGGCCCGTGGCGTGGCTCCATCAGCGGTCCTGTACGGCCCACCTTCACCAACAAACACTCAAGACCCTCGCGAGGGGCCAAGCCTCGTGGGGCGGACGATGCAAGACCTCCTCAGGAGCGGCCTCACCAGGCTGGCTCGCGAGGGGCGGAGAGATCAAGGCAAGGGACACCTCATGAGGTTTGTGTGATGCAAGCCATGACGACTGGAGCCAGGCGGGCGCCAGCGTGCAGTGTCCTCGTTTCCTCTTTGGTGCTAAAGAGGCAAGTGCAGGCGAGGAGTCCCAAGGCATCAGGCAAAGGTTTCCATATCAGTGCAATGAGACCAAGACCAGCAGGACGGAGATCACCATGAAGCCCAAGACAATGTCATCACCAAAGCCTTTGGTAGGCGAAGACTACTTTTGTCAGGATAGTTTGTACTAGTTGCCCCCCTTGAAACTGGCCGTTGTGGGATCCCTTCCCACCTAATATTTGGGAAGAGGACCCAGGCCTCTATATATAGGACTAGACACCACCATAGAGGTGGATGAGATGGGAACACATCACTGGAGAGGCTCATCTAGAGAGAGAGACCATCGACAACCACACAAGTTCCCAAGCACAAGAACACCTCTCCTCAGGAGGCTGTTCTTCCCTTGTAACTGTTCATCCTCAGCCCAAGAGGAAATCCACCACACCACACTGGAGTAGGGTATTACACCACATCGGTGGCCTGAACCAGTATAAACTCTTGTGTCTCTTGTTCTTTGGGTTCGTCGAGCTAGGCCGTGAGATCATAGTGTGCACGAGCTAGAGAGAGGGATAGATCTTCGTGCGCACCCTAGTGTTTGAACCTTAAGGGTTTTACCGGAACCTGAAATCCGACATTTGGCGCGCCAGGTAGGGGTGAGCTTGAGCTTTCTCCTTCATTGCTCCGCACTTCGCCACTCCACCAAGTTCATGGCTGATGCTCGCCGGGCCCGCGCTGAGCGCCGGGCCGCCCTTGCCACCCGTGTCTCCCAGACAGCCACCGTCGGCGGGCCTCCCCATCGTTCTCCGTCACCTGCCGCCAACGCCACCACCGACCTGACGGAAAACGAGCAGCAAGCTTCCTCACTGCACCCCTCTGTGTGGCGAGACGGTCGCACCGCCACCCCGTCGCTGACTCCGGCCGGCTCATCGTCTCACGCTTGCCGCACACCCACGGACGCGCAGGCCGCGCTGCTCATGGCACACAAGCTCTTGCGCTACCGCCCGATCGATGACCTCTACGAGGACTGGTTGGACCACATTGCCGAGCTCGTCAGCGCCGCGGGGGGCTCCCCTGCACCATCCCTCTCGCTGCCTCGCCCGCACCCAGCTGCGGGCGTTGTGGCTCACGGAGCGCCTCCGGCCCCTTCGCACCAAGATGGCGCCCTCACGCTGAGACATGCGGCTCATGGAGCGCCTCCGCCTCCTCCACGTCAAGACGGCGTCCTCGCTCCAAGATGTGTGGTCCCGCAGCGTGACCCCCGCGCCATGTGCCCGCACACAAAGAAAGAAGTGCCAAGAGATCCCCCGTTCGCAAGAAAATGCTCCACCGCTCCCAGCACCGCCACGTCAGGATTGCTTGCTGCGGTAGGGCCATGCACCACTTGCCGTGGTAGCAGGGACACCAAGATCAAGCTTCGCCTCCATGACGGGCCCCGATGGCCACGGCGGGCTGCCGCACCTTCACTCCTGAGCTGCGTAGCGTCATCTGGCCGGGCAAGTTCAAGCCGGATCTGCCTCCTCGCTACGATGGCACCCCTGACCCTGCGGAGTTCTTGCAGCTCTACGAGCTGAGCATCGAGGCGGCCAACGGCGATGAAAAGGTCAAGGCGAACTAGTTTCCCATGGCTCTCAAGGACGGTGCCCGCTCCTGGCTCCTGAACCTGCCCCGGGCTCGATTTCCTCCTGGAATGAGATGCGTGACCACTTCGTTGCCAACTTCCAGGGCACTCGCGACCGCCCCCCAGCCGAGGGTGACCTGCGCCGCATCAAGCAACAGCCGGGAGAGATCCTGCAGAAGTACATCTAGCGCTTCAACAACGTGCGCCTCAAGATCCCCAAGGCGACGGACGAGGCCATCATCTCAGCGTTTTCCGACGGCGTTTGCCACATCAAGATGAAGGAGGAGCTCGCCATCCATGCAGAGCTGTGCACGACTTTGGAGCTGTTCAACATAGCAACCAAGTGCGCGAGAGCTGAGGAGGGGCGCCTCTCCCTCCTTGAGCTCCCTGCTGCGGATCCAGAGGAGAAGAAGGCCAAGGTCAAGGACGTGAAGCGCAAAGGGGTGGTCGTACTCACGACAGAACCAGATACCAAGCGCGGCCGAGACCTTCCCGAGTTGTCCAAGGGCAGCCGTATGTTCTGCGCCTTCCACAACGTGCGTAGCCACAACACCAACGATTGTCAAGAGCTCAGGGCCATTCGAGATGGACGCTTCGGTCGACACCCCGAGCGCAATGACCGGGGCTATAGCCGAGGAGGTGGACGAGGTGGAGGACGTTGGGACGACCGCGGCCCACACCAGGAGTGGTGCGACCACCCTCGTGAGGACCGCTGGCAGGACCAGCCTCGCGAGGACCGCTGGAGGGACCAGCCTCGCGAGGATCGTCCTCAGGGCAACCCTGGTCTCCCTCCACTGCTGCCGCTGCCAAGAAGGAACGACGACCACCAACAGGACGAAGGAGCTGGGGGCTTCCAGGAGTCGCGCGCCATCGCCTGCATCTTGGGTGGCGCTTAGGCCCCAGCCTCCCAGCATATCTTCAAGCAGTTTTCTCGCGAGGTGAATGCAGCCCTCCCCAAGCTCGAGGCTACGCGCCCGCTCAGATGGTCCAAGTACGCCATCACCTTTAGCTCGACGGACCAGCTCAAATGCGCGGCAACCACTAGCGTCCTCCCGATGCTCTGTTCACCTGTCATCAGCAATGTCCAAGTCACCAAGACCCTCATCGATGGCGGCACAGGGCTCAGTGTCCTGTCCGTCGAGACATTCGACAACCTTCAAGTGCCATACGATCAGCTCCAGCCCACCAAGCCTTTCTCAGGACACTACAAGAAATATGAAAACTTGTGACCCTCACTATTGGTCGCTGAAAGGTCATAGTTTTCCTTTTGTGACCTTTTTGTGACCAAAAATAGATGGTCAAAAGATGGCGGTCGTAAACTGAAATTAACGACCTTCTCTGTGAGAAGGTCGTGGAAGGCCATGACCAAAACAAAAGGTCATGAATTCTATGACCTTCTATTTTGGTCGTTGGCTATCTGCCCAGGCCACGTCAGATCCGACGTGGCAATCTGACATGGCAAAATTGTGACCAATTGAAAAGGTCACTGATAAGACTCAACCCGGTCCGATTAGGTGTTTTACATGGGCCGAGCCCATGAATTCAGCCTATTTGTGTTTTTTTCTGTCAATTTTTGCTTGGGTTCATGGGCCAAGCCCAATATTGCATCCTTTTTTATTGTTGGGGCGTGGCCTTTTTAACCCATCGATTTTCTAGTTTCAGCCATATATATTGGAGTTGGGCCCACTAGTCAGACAAGCCCCACATATCATAATCTCATACATTGGTCCCACACGTCAGATATTTCAACATTGCTCAGATTACTTTGGTAAGTGGATCCCACTAATCAGGTTTCCATTTCACACATTTTTAAATCACTATTTCAAACAAAACAGAAGAAACGTAATTTATCAAATAACCCTAAATTTGTTACAATGTCACAATCTCTATAGCCTATTACAGTCAAACAGAACAAACAAATCTCTAGCATCACGGCTTTGCACTTGGCTTCATGGCTTTGTACTTCAAATTTGTCTTGGCGCTCCTGTAAAAGAGTGAACACAAAGACTAACAGTATTAGTGTACTGCTACTGAGGTCAGAACCAAACAAATGCAATGGCAACAATAATGTAAGCAGGAAAGTAGATCTACCCACTAGTATGTTCCAACTTCACCTTTCCCGTCCTGAATTTCAATACTAGAAAGGGCAAATAAAAAAACAGACTTGCATAGTGAAATGTTTGCTTTTACAAATCTTATAGAATAATTTGTATAAATTATGCATTTAATATAGGCTTCATGAAGATGGGTAGAAAAAGAAGGTACTTCAACCACTTTGCACAACAAGATCACAAGCAAGTTTAAGTAAACACAAGCTTAATTTGCTGCATAATCATTGACAAGTCACACAAAATTTCAGTAAATTGTAGATGCTCAAACCAACATTTGCAGACGAATATTTTTGTTTAACTCATTTACTGTTGCTCCCTTTAATTTTTAGGACTGCATATTCTGAATCTACTAGTACTAGATACCTATTGATTAGTAAATAAAGCTGAGTTATACTAGTAGTGGTGTTGCTCAATTGCCACTGTTCTTATCATATTTACTCCATAACAACTAACATGAACATGTCAATTGATTAAAACCTAAGCCATGTAAATTTTAGAACAACAACCAAACTTAAGCCATGATGATAGATAGTGAGAAAATCAACTAAACTTCAAAGGAGTGCTAACCAAGAACCCTTTAATTAACCCTAGCATTTCATCAACACCCCCAACCAAACAGGAGCATGAGCAGGACAATAGCCACTACCCAGTATAACAGCAAAATGGCGTAATCATACAACTTGTAAGAGATGGACTCAGGGATGGTAAGGTAACATCAGATGAGGGGAGGGGAGGGTGCAGACGCTTCTACTCATTGCCAAGCTGAACGATCAGCTTCGCTATGACAGGTTTTAGGACCCTCGTCGCCACGCTGACGAGAGCCGCCTCCATGGTCATGCTAGCTCAGAGCTCAACCAGTCAACCGTGCATGGAGCCATGGAGGTCAGGTTGTTGAATGCACTGATAGTAAATAGCTAGCTCCAAATTGACAACCTGAAAAGAGGATTGGTTAGTACACTGAAAATAGTAAATAGCCAGCTCCAAAGTTAAGGTACTGGCAGAAAACATTATTAGAAGCACAGCTAATGATTCATCAAGCAAAAGGAAACATTTCAAAGATACCAGCTGGGCGTCAAATCTAGCAGAAGGAAACATTTCAAAAATACAAGCTGGGTGTCAAATTTTAATGAAGCGATGTAAGTATACCAATTGAAAAGAACATATACATTGATTTTCCTCAAATTGAAAACTATGCCTTCTAAGCTTGGTAGCTCTTCCTAATCAAAATTCTTGATGACATCTCAATGCACAACAAGGTTGCAGTTAATAACTTCTTATTTATCATGTATTGTCCAAAGTTACATGATGAAAGACATAAATGAGCAGGACTGTAATTTGTAATCCTCGGTTCATTTAGCCAAACTTCAATCCAGTATACTTTGTGCCATTGATAGCTAAGGTGGAGGGCCCTACCCCCCTGGGCGCGCCCCCTGCCTCGTGGGCCCACGGTGGCTCCCCTCCACTTATTCTAGCTACCACACACTCCTTCTTCCTCCCACAAACATCACTAACCAGCTCAAACCCGAGTCCAAGCTCATTTTGCTACCATTTTCGATCTCCTTGCTCAAAGCTCCGTTTACAAAACTGCTTTGGGGGATTGTTCTTTGGTATGTGACTCCTCCAATGGTCCAATTAGTTTTTGTTCTAGTGCTTTATTCATTGCATATTTTTGGTGCTTAGGTGACCCTGTTCTTGAGCTTGCATGTCAAATTTATATGGTCAAAAGTAGTTTTAATGCATGATATATCCTCTAGGCACTTGTAGGAGTAGTTGCTATCAATATTGTTGAGTTTGGTTCACTTTTATTTTGAAGTTACTAAAAAATTTCATAAATTTTCAGAAAAAGATGAAGAGATTTTTGAGGGGCTCTTTGAGCCGAAGCTCGAAGGATAAGCAAAGTGAACAAGAAGAGAGGCCCAAATATAATCTACCTCGCACCATGGAGGTTCGGCCGTGTGAATGGCCTTGTGATGATTTCTTAAGAGCAGCTGGGATTTATGATGATTTCTATGAGTTGGCTGAGAATACAGGCCTCACCGCCTTCCTCCACGACCAACGCGAACAATATCTCTTACTCACCAATACCTTTGTGCAAAACTTTCGTTTCCATGCTAGGAGCTCACCACCTACGATGGAATTTTATTTATATGATGAGCATAAGGAGATGTCACTTCATGATTTTTGTCGGGTTTGTTTGATCCCTTTTTAGGGCAGCGTAGAGGAACCACATCGTGACGATGTGGATGGGTTTATTGATACCATTGCTGTAGGGGAAACGAGGAAGGTTTCCGACGCACGAATTACTAGCATACACTTTCCTGTTCTAAGTTACTTTGCTATATTTGCTAGTAGATGCTTAAGTGGGCGCGGAAACTGTGGAAACATGAGTGCCCCTGATATTGTTATTTTGTGCCATGCCTTATTTCGTGATGACAGATTTAGTATGGGCGCTATTGTTGCAAAGCGGTTAAACCTTAACTGTACTAAGGGCCCCATCTTGGGAGGCATCTTCGCCTCGCACCTCGCTGCATACTATAACATATCTATTAGGCATTATGAGAAAGAAGAAAATTTGTTGCCTCCTGTTTATCTAGATTATAAGAGTATGGTAGCACATGATTTTATTGTTAAGAATAGGGAAAAGGCGCTTAAGTACAAATTAATATTTGGTAAAAATCATCCTGAGACTATTACATTGCCTGCTCCTTCCTTGTTTGATTTATCTGCAGGCAAGTACCTTGTTTCGTTGGAGGCCATTCACGCCTACCGGAACCCTACATCAGCTATAGAGCCAGAGCCGGAACCACAATTTGATCCTCCACGACAGTCTGATTACCAGTGGGATCCGGAGGTGATTGCCAACCAGTGGCAATCCGAGTCTTCTTCACAGTACAACCCCAACTATTACTTTGGATATCCGCCAGGCCAGTCGTGGCCATAGACCAACTTAGGCCAAAAGCCTAAGCTTGGGGGAGTACGTATTTCTCACCGACATTACATTCATGTTCACACACTCATGCTAGTTGTCGGTGCTCATACTTTTTCACTGTATCATCCATGCTAGTTTATTTTCCTTTTTTATGCTTTCTTCTTGTGTGTTTAATAAACCTTAATAAAAACAAAAAAATTAGTTGTAGCTTTCATTTAGTTTTACTTTTCATGTTGTAGTAGTAATACTAAAAAGAAAACCCAAAAATATTTCTTGTTCTTCTTTTGTTTGTTGGGAGCTTTCCCGTGTAAATAGTTTTATTTCTTTTCTTGTTCTCTGGGGGTCGAGAGGAGAAGACCATAATGAAAATGTTAAAGTGGCTCTTATATGCATTATTGTTGATCTGACAAAAGAGCCCATATTACCTTGTCTTCTCTCTTGAATTGAATGCCTGCAGATTCCAGCTTAGTCCAATGCACGTGCACCATTATTATTATCCACACTATTCGGTCGTGCAAGTGAAAGGCAATAATGATGATTATATGATGAACTTATTGAGATGAGAAAAGCTGGTATGAACTTGACCTCTCTTGTTTTTGTAAATATGACTAGTTCATCGTTCCTGATTCAGCCTATTATGAATAAACATATTTGCAATGACAATTAGAGATTATAGTTGCTTATGCCATGCTTAATTAGCTAGGAGCTTATAATGGTTTACCTTGCGTGCCAACATGCTATTAAAATGGTTGTGATGTGGTATGATAGGGTGGTATCCTCTTTTGAACGATTCGAGTGGCTTGACTTGGCACATGTTCACGCATGTAGTTGAAACAAAATCAACATAGCCTCTACGATATTTATGTTCATGGTGCATTATATCCTACTCATGCTTGCATTCGATGTTGATTAATTTTAATGCATGTTCATGACTGTTGTCGCTCTCTAGCTGGTCGCTTCCCAGTCTCTTGCTAGCCTTCACTTGTACTAAGCGGGAATACTGCTTGTGCATCCAATTCCATTAACCCCAAAGTTAT
The DNA here is from genome assembly GCF_018294505.1 of Triticum aestivum. Taxonomy (NCBI): domain Eukaryota; kingdom Viridiplantae; phylum Streptophyta; class Magnoliopsida; order Poales; family Poaceae; genus Triticum; species Triticum aestivum. Next base: position 177,926,109 of record NC_057797.1, on the reverse strand, counting down.
TCCATATGAGTCCACCATACCTACCTATATACGGTATCTACCTGTCGTTCCAAGTAAATTTGTATGTGCCAAACTCTAAACCTTCAAATAAACATTTTGTTTTGTATGCTCGAATAGCTCATGTATCAACTAGGACTGTCTGTATCTTCCATGTTAGGCGGGTTATTCTCAAGAGGAGTGGACTCCGCTCCTCACTCATGAGAAAATGGCTGGCCACCAGGATGCCCAATCCCATGATTTATGCAAATCAAATCAAAATAACTGCAAACAAAACTCCCCGGGGACTGTTGTTAGTTGGAGGCACTCGTTGTTTCGAGCAAGCCATGGATTGATGCTTGTTGGTGGAGGGGGAGTATAAACTTTACCATTCTGTTTGGGAACCGCCTATAATGTGTGTAGCATGGAAGATATCGCCATCTCTCGGTTGTTATGTTGACAATGAAAGTATACTGCTCAAAATATCATTCATATCTATTTCAAAACCAAGCTCTGGCACCTCTACAAATCCCTGCTTCCCTCTACAAAGGGCATATCTATTTACTTTTATGCTGAGTCATCATCCTCTTATTAAAAAGCACCAGTTGGAGAGCACCACTGTCATTTGCATTCATTATTGTTAGTTTACATTGAGTATGACTTGACTGGATCTCTTTTACCATGAATTACAATGTCTAGTCAGTCCTTGATCTTTAAAGGTGCTATGCATTTATGTTTTGCGGTCTCAGAAAGGGCTAGCGAGATACCATCTTGTTATATCATATTATGATTGTTTTGAGAAAGTGTTGTCATCCAAGATTTATTATTATTGCTCGCTAGTTGATTATGCCATTGATATGAGTAAACACGAGACCTGAATGTTATTGTGACTATGGTTAGTTCATAATCTTTGCTGAAAACTTGAATGATGGCTTTACATATTTACAACAACAAGAGTAAACAGAGTTTGTAAAAGTTTTTCTTTATCACTTTCAGTTTATCAACTGAATTGTTTGAGGACAAGCAAAGGTTTAAGCTTGGGGGAGTTGATACGCCTCCGTCGTATCTACTTTTCCAAACACTTTTACCCTTGTTTTGGACTCTAACTTGCATGGTATGAATGGGACTAACCTGGACTGACGCTATTTTTAGCAAAATTGCCATGGTGTTATTTTTGTGCAGAAATAAAAGTTCTCGGAATGACCTGAAAATCAACGGAGAATTATTTTGGAATATATAATAAATATTGGAAGGAAGATCCACGTCAGGGGGGCCTCCACCTATCCACGAGGGTGGGGAGCGTGCCCTACCCCCTGGGCGCGCCCCCTTGTCTCATGGGCCCCCTGACGCTCCACCGACCTCAACCTTGACTCCATATATTCACTTTTGGGGAGAAAAAACCAGGGAGAAGGATTCATCGCGTTTTACGATATGGAGCCGCCACCAAGCCATAAACTCTCTCGGGAGGGCTGATTTGGAGTCGTTCAGGGCTCCAGAGAGGGGAATCCATCGCCATCGTCATGATCAACCATCCCCCATCACCAATTTCATGATGCTCACCGCCGTGCGTGAGTAATTCCATCGTAGGCTTGCTAGACGGTGATGGGTTGGATGAGATTTATCATGTAATCGAGTTAGTTTTGTTAGGGTTTGATCCCTAGTATCCACTATATTCCGAGATTGATGTTGCTGTGACTTTGCTATGCTTAATGCTTGTCACTAGGGCCCGAGTGCCATGATTTCAGATCTGAACCTATTATGTTTTCATCAATATATGAGAGTTCTTGATCCTATCTTGCAAGTCTATAGTCACCTACTATGTGTTATGATCCGGCAACCCCGAAGTGACAATAATCGGGATCACTCTCGGTGATGACTGTAGTTTGATGAGTTCATGTATTCAGTATGTGTTAATGCTTTGGTCCGGTACTCTATTAAAAGGAGGCCTTAATATCCCTTAGTTTCCAATAGGATCCCGCTGCCCCGCGAGGGTAGGACAAAAGATGTCATGCAAGTTCTTTTCCATAAGCACGTATGACTATATTCGGAATACATGCCTACATTACATTGATGAATTGGAGCTAGTTCTGTGTCACCCTATGTTATGACTGTTACATGATGAACCGCATCCGGCATAATTCTCCATCATCGATCCATTGCCTATGAGCTTTCCATACATTGTTCTTCGCTTATTTACTTTTCCGTTGCTATTGTTATCATCACTACAAAACACCAAAAATATTACTTTTGCTACCGTTACCTTTTACCACCGTTACCATTACTATCATATTACTTTGCTACTAAACACTTTGCTGCAGATATTCAGTTTCCAGGTGTGGTTGAATTGACAACTTAGCTGCTAATACTTGAGAATATTCTTTGGCTCCCCTTGTGTCAAATCAATAAATTTGGGTTGAATACTCTACCCTCGAAAACTATTGTGAACCCCCATACTTGTGGGTTATCATAGTACTTTGTTTCGATAACTAATAGATTTTTGCAATAAGAATGTGAGTTCTTTATGACTAATGTTGAGTCCATGGATTATACGCACTCTCACCCTTCCACCATTGCTAGCCTCTCTAGTACCGCGCAACTTTCACCGGTACCATACACTCACCTTATACCTTCCTCAAAACAGCCACCATACCTACCTATTATGACATTTCCATAGCCATTCCGAGATATATTGCCATGCAACTTACCACCGTTCCGTTTGTTATGACACGTTGCATCATTGTCATATTGCTTTGCATGATCATGTAGTTGACATCGTATTTGTGGCAAAGCCACCATTCATAATTCTTTCATACATGTCACTCTTGATTCATTGCACATCCCGGTACACTGCCGGAGGCATTCACATAGAGTCATATTTTTTCTAGTCTCGAGTTGTAATTTTTTGAGTTGTAAGTAAATAAGAGTGTGATGATCATCATTATTAGAGCATTGTCCCAAGTGAGGAAAGGAAGATGGAGACTATAATTCCCACACAAGTCAGGATGAGACTCCGGACGAAAAAAAAGTGAGAGAGAAAATGAAAAAAAGAAAAAGAAAAAAATGAGAGAAAAAGAGAGAAGGGACAATGTTACTATCCTTTTAGCACACTTGTGCTTCGAAGTAACACCATGATCTTCATGATAGAGAGTCTCCTATGTTGTCACTTTCATATAATAGTGGGAATTTTATATTATATAACTTGGCTTGTATATTCCAATGACGGGCTTCCTTAAAATGCCCTAGGTCTTCGTGAGCAAGCGAGTTGGATGCACACCCACTTAGTTTTTTTGAGCTTTCATACACTTATAGCTCTAGTGCATCCGTTGCATGGCAATCCCTACTCACTCACATTGATATGTATTGATGGGCATCTTCATAGCCCGTTGATACGCCTAGTTGATGTGAGACTATCTTCTCCTTTTTGTCTTCTCCACAACCACCACTCTATTCCACATATAGTGCTATGTCCATGGCTCACGCTCATATATTGCGTGAAGATTGAAAAAGTTTGAGAACATCAAAAGTATGAAACAATTGCTTGGCTTGTCATCGGGGTTGTGCATGATTTAAATACTTTGTGTGATGAAGACAGAGCATAGCCAGACTATATGATTTTGTAGGGATAACTTTCTTTGGCCATGTTATTTTGAGAAAACATGATTGATTTGTTAGTATTCTTGAAGTATTATTATTTTTATGTCAATATTAAACTTTTGTCTTGAATCTTTCGGATCTGAACATTCATGCCACAATAAATAAAATTACATTGAAAATTATGCTAGGTAGCATTCCACATCAAAAATTCTATTTTTATCATTTACCTACTCGAGGACGAGCAGGAACTAAGCTTGGGGATGCTTGATACGTCTCCAACATATCTATAATTTTTGATTGTTCCATGCTATTATATTATCTGTTTTGGATGTTTAATGGGATTTAATATACCTTTTTATATTATTTTTGGGACTAACCTATTAACTAAAGGCCCTATGCAAATTGTTGTTTTTTTTGCCTATTTCAGTGTTTTGCAGAAAAGGAATATTAAACGGAATCCAAACGAAAGGAAACCTTCGGGAGAGTTATTTTTTAGAACAAACGTGATCCAGGAGACTTGGAGTGGACATCAAGAAAGAAGCGAGGAGTCCACGAGGTAGGACGGCGCACCCCCCAACCTCATGGGCCCCTCGCAGCTCCACCGACGTACTTCTTCCTCCTATATATACCCATATACCCCGAAAACATCCACGGGCACCACGAAACCCTATTTCCACCGCCGAAACCTTCTGTACCTGTGAGATCCCATCTTGGGGCCTTTTCCGGCGCTCCGCCGGAGGGGGAATCGATCACGGAGGGCTTCTACATCAACACCATAGCCTCTCCGATGACGTGTGAGTAGTTTACCACAGACCTTCGGGTCCATAGTTATTAGCTAGATGGCTTCTTCTCTCTCTTTGGATCTCAATACAAAGTTCTCCTTGATTCTCTTGGAGATCTATTCGATGTAATTCTTTTTGCGGTGTGTTTGTCGAGATCCGATGAATTGTGGGTTTATGATCAAGATTATCTATGAACAATATTTGATTCTTTTTTGAAATCTTTTATGCATGATTTAATATCTTTG